>NC_140251.1:14829995-14849995 GCF_949987555.1 Borostomias antarcticus
GAAGCATTAAGGCTCTTCTGACTCTTGACTCTTTAATCGCCTTAGTGCTCTGTGGTGAGTTCTGTAGCTGGCATGAAAGACTAAATCCTGACAGGTTTTGGGGGCGCTGCGAGGCTTTGGTTCCTAATGCTAGCTCCCGTAACCCCGCCTGTCTGGGACTTCTATTAGCCTGCTGTGGAAGGAGAATAGAAAGGTCAGTAGGACCTAGAAAAACAGTGGATTAAAAAGCTTTTACAGTACGTAACCTTCAAGCTGGGTCCATGTATGTCAATGGACACCAAATACAAACTGTCAGACTGGCTCATGTTTTGAAGAGGGAA
This sequence comes from Borostomias antarcticus, assembly GCF_949987555.1. NCBI lineage: Eukaryota > Metazoa > Chordata > Actinopteri > Stomiiformes > Stomiidae > Borostomias > Borostomias antarcticus. Next base: position 14,830,316 of record NC_140251.1, read on the forward strand.
CTTGGAAAGTGAAAGTGTGTCAATTTTTATATGTGTATCCTACAGCTAACATTTTGCAAGATTGATGAATAGGTAGACATTTTGATAGCCAGGGAACAGTGCCAAGAAATATTGCCAACCTTTCTCCCCAAGAGTATCTACAGCATAAGTAGAACATATTATACACATTAAATTTACATTAACCTTGTGCCAGTAGTTGATGGGCATTCACAATAGTGTCACAGCACATTACTGTACCAGGAATAATCTTCTCTTCTGCATCAGAAATCCAGAGTCTGGCTTTGATGACAGACTGCCTTTCTTCTACACCTTACACCACCCCTCACCCCTCCATACCCCCTCTCACCCCTCACCCCTCCATACCCCCTCTCACCCCTCACCCCTCCATACCCCCTCTCACCCCTACACCACCCCTCACCCCTCCATACCCCCTCTCACCCCTACACCACCCCTCACCCCTCCATACCCCCTCTCACCCCTACACCACCCCTCACCCCTCCATACCCCCTCTCACCCCTCACCCCTACACCACCCCTCACCCCTCCATACCCCCTCTCACCCCTCACCCCTACACCACCCCTCACCCCTCCATACCCCCTCTCACCCCTACACCACCCCTCACCCCTCCATACCCCCTCTCACCCCTCACCCTTACACCACCCCTCACCCCTCCATACCCCCTCTCACCCCTACGCCCCCCTGTCCAGGCCCGCCTGGCCCCCCAGGTGGGGTGCGTGTGGAGGAGGTGAGGGACAAGAGTGTGAGGGTGACGTGGAGCAGAGGCACAGACAACCACAGCCCCGTCTCCAAATACACGGTCCAGTGCAGGGACTCCTTCTCTACAGAGGACTGGAAGGACGCCACCACATGTGAGTCTGCTAACACACACACACACACACACACATGCACACACACACACACACACACACACGCATGCACGCTAACACACACGCGCATACACACTAACACACACGCATGCACGCTAACACACACACGCACACACACTAACACACACGCATACACGCACACACACACACCCACACACACGCATGTACACTAACACACACACTCGCATGCACGCTAACACACACGCATGCACACTAACACACGCGCACACACTAACATGCACACACACACACACACACGCATGCACGCACACACACACACACACACTAACACACATACACACACGCATGCACACACACACACACACTAACACACACGCATGCACACTAACACACACGCACGCACACAAACACACGTACACGCACGCACACTAACACACACGCACACACACACATACAGTACTGTACTGTACACACACACACACGCACACCTACATACTGTACACACACCGTGGGTATACAAAGCTGGTTGACGCGAGAGGAGTGGATGGGATTTGGACAACAGAGGATTGGTGACAGTGTGACAGCGTGGCTGGGCAGATTGCCACAACACACACACACACACACACACACACACACACACTGGCCAAATAAACACTAGGGCAAGCCTATCTGCTGAGCTGGCTCGAGGGCCACTTTGACTGGCAGACTTGTAGAAACATGCTGGATCTCCCTCTGAACTCACCTCACCTCGTTGAACTCCGGTGTGGTTTCCAGACGCCCTCCAGACGTAACTCCGCCCTCTCTCCCTGTAGCTCCCGCAGATGTGGAGGGCAACGCCGAGACGGCCATGGTGGTGGACCTGTTCCCCTGGACCGAGTATGAGTTCAGGGTGACCGCCACCAACACCCTGGGAACAGGGGAGCCCAGCAGCGCCTCGCCCAAGGTCACCACTCTGGAGGCAGGTGAGGACACCGAGCCAGCCCTGGGAAGCACGAAGCGCCACTCATATTAGTCATATTCACATTTAGAAACGGAGTTAGCACCATATAACTGACTCAGCAAAGATTCCACCATACCAAAGTATTACTTTCAGCAGCAGCTTGCCTTCCAACCACATAACTTACCTCAAATGAGCACTTTGACTCAAATGCATATGTAATGATTCAATTATAAGATTGAAATCACAGACCTACGGTAACTTTTCGTGAAACTACAATCGAGGCCAAAGCACACTTTAAACAAAGCAGACGGTTGAGACGGGGCTATGGGAACAGAAGGGGAGCGCTCCTGCCTTCTTGGTTCTCAGTGGCATTGATCCCACACGAACATGAAGGTGTTGCACTTGGCCCGGGGGCAGACATGGATATCATACTTTTTGAGCGGCGCTGTGTCAGTAGCCATGCCAGGGAATGGGTACGGTCTACTATGTGGTTTGGCCTTGTTTGTGTGCAGGAGAAACGGGGGCAGGGTACTGTATAATATGTGGTTTGGCGCTGTTTGCATGGACACTCTGCATGTGGGCTAAGAGGTTGGCGTCTGCTGTCTCGTTGCAGTTCCTGTGGTGGCGCCCTCGGACATCGGAGGGGGCGGGGGGACCAGCAGGGAGCTGACCATCACTTGGAAGGTAGGTCTGGACGGTCTGGCGGAATAGAAACGTCACGAGGTCTGATCCTGAACTCAGGCGCTCTCCGGTCTGACCGCAGGGGACGAGGGGAAGCGCAGAGATGAGACGCGCTGCTGTAGTGGTCCAAACTAGTGCAACACAGACACAGTTAGTATGGAACAGTAAAGCACGTTTTCACGGGGGAGAAAAAAAACAACATTATACCACACAATCTATCAATTACAGTATAGCCTCCAGGATAAAGCCTGTCAACCTGAAGAGAGTTTTGTATCTTTTATTTTATTTAGTTTATTTCAGGGACAACATACAAATACATTAGTCTCCTTAGAGAGAAGATGCATTGTACTAGATTATAGCTTTTGCTCACTTCCATCTCCAGTCCCATATACATACAACAATACAATAAAAATGATGCAATAAAACATGCATTCGTACAATACAATGAAAGCATGCATTTACATATTAAAACACTACATTACAGATTCCATGTCATACTCCTCCTTCCCCTCTCAACCCAGGCACACACATTTAATACTACATTACAGTATCTGTAGGTAATGTCTCACTTAGGACACATAACACAGTCACCGGCGAAAATACATGATCGATCTCAAACCTAGCTTCCCCTCTCTGAGGTGCCTCTTTCACAAATTCCTGGATCTGGTGAGCAGATTGCCTTCTGCTCAGCGGAGGCTTTGCTACATCCGACCCGGAGCAGCTGGTGGATGAGGCGGGAGTGTTTAGAGGTTAGCCATGCCTGACGCACATCGCGCCGGCCGCACATATGGTGCTATGAAACCTCAGCCAAGCACAGGAGACGAGGCCTGAGCAAGAAGGAGGTGTTGGTACAATGGCATGTCATGACCTCTGAATAAACATTCTGAGAGAATCTTATCGTCATAGCAACTACCAAAATAACGCCCCGACTGATGGATGATAACCGCTCCGTTTTGTGTTCCGTGGTTAACTAGACCGTGGGTTTTTCTCTGTCTCCAGCCGGTCCAACCCCAGTACTATTACGGGCGCAACTTTGGCTACATCGTCGCCTTTAAGCCTCACACCGACTACGAGTGGCGGAAAGTGATGGTGTCGGACCCCCGGGCCACCTCCTACATCCACAAGGACTCTGCCATCCCCCCCTCCACAGAGTTCCAGGTCAAAGTCAAGGCCTTCAACAGTAAAGGAGAGGGGCCCTACAGCCTCATGGCTGTCATCTACTCTGCACAAGATGGTGAGCATAGATCCACGGGGCCTGATCCGGGATCAGTTCTCGGTCTCATAGCCCAGATCTTCCTCAAAAGTGAGAAAAAACACACACTGACCTCAAATCAGTATCTTGTGTGTAGGGGACAACTTGATCTTCTGCTGTAGGCTAATATGCAACATGCCACACCTCAACTCTGCTGGTTCAGTCTGTCAGAGTCTGATCACCACAAGGACTTTCACACAGACCAGGATACAGTTAATAACAAGTCCCATCTATGAATGTGAGGAATTTTAATACCCCTTTGAACGTGAACCCCCCCACCCCCCCCCCCCCCACCCCCATCCCCCGTTACGCGTCTAAGCCTTCAGCTGTGGGATTATAAAGATCTAGTGTACGAACTTACCTGCAGCATGAACCAGAAAAGCTGATAATTCACCCAAGGATGCAAAGCATTTAGCCCACTTATTAACATCCACTGACAGACGGTCAAGATTACCGCGGGCACACGGCGTCACCCGGGTTAACTAGATGCTTGGTTGCCGTGGTTACGCTCGTTGGGGGTGTACAAGGTGAATGTGTGTGTGTGTGTGTGTGTGTGTATGTATCTGTGAGTGTGCGGTGCGAAAGTGCGTGCGTGTGTGTGTCAGGGCTGGGTCCGAGTGGCGTGCGTGTGATGGGCTCTTGGGAGCGTTCCCGGTTTGGAGATTTAACATCCTTGGAACGGATAGCGTGCGCCTGCAGCCCGCCAGCCTGGGGGGCTCGTAACTCCTCAGCCTGCCAGCCTGGGGGGCTCGTAACTCCTCAGCCTGCCAGCCTGGGGGGCTCGTAACTCCTCAGCCTGCCAGCCTGGGGGGCTCGCAACTCCTCAGACGCGTCGGAGAAAGGAGGAGTGAGGAGGAGAGAGATCTCTGTCACTGAACTTGTTCCATACAGTGATTAACGCATGCTAATAGAGACCAGCAGCGCTGCTGGAGACCGCGTCAGATCTCAGAAACACAGAGGGCTCCACCAGGGAGCAGCGCCAGATCGCTTGGATTGATGGATCCATTAGCCTCAGACAGGCGGAGAGATCATATGGGACTGTGCCATGTTAGGATTCCCTAAATGAAGCAACGCTGGAACGTTTCACGTGTTCTTGAGGAAACAAATGTGAATTTGTAATAGCTGCCACCACGTACAGTATGGCCTGTATATGCACCCGCTCGTACTGTACCTGCATTCACACACAGCCTCACAAACCATGTTACGCTCTTAGGCACCGCGTTACGATAGACGCCCAGATGCACCAGTCCCCCCCCCACCTCCCTCCCCCTGCCCAATTCAATACAGCAATCACTGACATTAATACTAAAATTGATGCCAAATTTAATACAGCAATTACTGGCAGTAGCCTACTGTACACAAGGATAAAATGCTCAACACAACTTAATGAGGCTTTTGTATGTTGTGCCGGTCCCCAAACCCCCCCCCCCCCCCCGCCGCCAGTGCGACCTATAGAGCACCGACCGACTGACAAAGCGAGCTGCAGTATAGATCTGCTGGTCGCAGCTAAAAGGCATTATGTTCATGAGTGCGCGGCTCATCGTGAGGTGAGACTGTTTTTCCCACGTTCCCCTCCGTCTCTCTCCTCCCCCAGCTCTGTCTGAAGCCCCCAGCAGCGTGGAGGCCAGAGCCCTCTCAGCCACCGAGGCCATCGTATGGTGGCTGCCCGTCCTCCAGCCCACCGTGGACGGATACCAGGTCAGTCACACGTCCAGTAGTCTGACTCAACGGATGTAGGTTTTGGCAATAAAACTTGTCATTCGTTGTCACACTGCCCAATCAGTGGCGAGACTGGCGACGCAAATTAATCAGATTCGGGCCGAGAGATTGTCTCGGCACCAATCAGATTCGATCCAGACTATTTTGCAAGAGCACCGTCGCTGCGTCCGGGGCTGGCTCCGCCCAAGACGACTGCGATTGGTTTAAATAAATACTATTGCAGAATGGTAATATGTCCAGCCAGACCTAGTCTGGGGCCGGTCTCTTTCGCAGTTGTTTCGCCGGTCTAGAGGGGAAGCGCCTAGGATGACGCATTGCATAATCTTCCGATCTGTAATGTTTTTACTGTAGGCTGCACATGGTGAAGTTTTGAGTAGATAAGATTCGCGGAGGAGGAGGCGGGCTCTACAGGCTCGAGCCGGAAGAAGGGGCGGGCTTAAGGCAGTGAAGTAAATAGACACCAGGCTCTTCTCCCCGAGGAGAGACTGGTGACGCGAGGCTAAGCCAGACCTGTCTCCGGCGCTGGCACAGCGAAGTGTGGAGATAGGTCTGGCTATGTGAGACTACACGTCCAGTGACCGTCCACCAGGGATACTGGACAACCTAGTGACTACAACCAAAAACGTGTCTACCTTCAACCTTACCTGAGTCACTTTCCAACTTTGGACTAGCTCTTAGTATGACTATATCAGTAAAGCCCCCCCCCCCTCCTCTTTGGACTAGCTCTTAGTATGACTATATCAGTAAAGCCCCCCCTCCCTCCTCTTTGGACTAGCTCTTAGTATGACTATATCAGTAAAGCCCCCCCTCCCTCCTCTTTGGACTAGCTCTTAGTATGACTATATCAGTAAAGCCCCCCCTCCCTCCTCTTTGGACTAGCTCTTAGTATGACTATATCAGTAAAGCCCCCCCCCCCTCCTCTTTGGACTAGCTCTTAGTATGACTATATCAGTAAAGCCCCCCCTCCCTCCTCTTTGGACTAGCTCTTAGTATGACTATATCAGTAAAGCCCCCCCTCCCTCCTCTTTGGACTAGCTCTTAGTATGACTATACCAGTAAAGCCCCCCCTCCCTCCTCTTCGCCCCCCCAGGTGAAGTACTGGAGGAAGCAGGACAGTGAGGCGCTGGCCCAGAGTGTGGTTGTGTCCAGCAGGGAGAACCAGACCAGGCTGGAGGCCATGAAGCCCGACTCCCACTACCTCATCGCCGTCCGAGCCTACAACGCCGCTGGATACGGACCCCCCAGCCAACACATCCAGATCTACACCAAGAAAGCCCGTATGTTCCCCACGAAATACTCAGGGGCCTCCCCTCTCCAGCTTGGAGATGGGGTAGTCTTAGTCATAGTCACTTTTACTTAAACACGCACTAAATGACACCGGTTTAGGGCCTCTAAAGAACAGAAACACATAACGGTGACATGGCAAGACGAGAAAGGACAACATGATAAACAAACCAACATTCCTAACTGCACACATTTAAGACAAACATTCATACTACATAAAAACAAAAGAGAAACATCTCAGTAGCCCAGTTCATGACAGTAGTGGGTTTTAAGCAGAGTCTTGGATGATGTAGCACGTCCGTAGAATATTCTCTCTCCTATGATGCTTTTAGCCTCTCTCACTCTGAAATGTAATTTAATGCAATGTATTGCTTTATAAATGTTCTTAGCCGGTAGACAAACATACTCCTGGAGCTTGCTCGATCGCCTTGTTGAGAGGGGTCAGGGAAGAATTTTTACAGCTCACTTATCTGGCCCCCGGGTGATTACTGTTTTTTTGCTTCCCTCTGGAATATGTAGTGAGTGGGGTCGAATGCCCTCCTCCCTTGTTCTCTGTAAAGCGCATTGTGTTGCCTCTGGGTATGAAATGGGCTATACAAATAAAGCTTTGATTGATTGATTGATTGATTGAAAGTCTGTAGGTCAGGGGTACATCAGGTGGTATATTAGATGTTAAAACCTCAGGGAATCATTCCATACAGTAATGGCTCTTCTCTGTTCTGTTGATACTGTAGCTCCGAGCCGTCCTCCCAAAATCCTGGGTAAGAAGTTAAAAGGCTCGTCAGTCAACATCGCCTGGGAGCACGTGGAGCCCTTGGCAAACGAGTCCACAATAGACGGCTATAAGGTGGGTGAAGTTCATACCTAGGGCTGGGTTTAAAAAATCAATTAATCGATTCTGAATCAAATGATTCAGAATCGATTCATGAATCCCAAAATCAATCTTTTATTTAATGAATAAATGAAGGAATGGATAGTTAATTAATTAATTCAATCATTCATTCATTCATTCATTTTTGGAAATCAGTATCGATACACAGCCCTAGTATTGATGTGTTGCATAACTTGGCAGTCATGTAATTAAGGTTACAGCTCAAAAAAACACTAACCGAAGTAACACTAGTAACACTAACCGAATCGATATTGAATCGAATCGAATTGAATCGATTCTTGAAATTCAAATCGATACCCAGCCCTATTCGTACCAGTCCCATCTCCTTTGTGTTATCAGGAATGTAATGTGTGTGTGTGTGTGTGTGTGTGTGTGTGTGTGTGTGTGTGTCTGTGTCTGTGTGTGTGTGTGTAGGTCCTATACAGACAGGCTGGCCACTCCACAGGGACTCTGTACACAACCAGCCGGCGGTCCATAGACCTCCCCATGCACAAGGACGGTGACTACGTGGTGGAGGTCCGCGCCTACACCGAGGGGGGTGACGGCGCGGTGGCACAAGTGCGCATTGCAGGTGACACCCCGTTTTTGGAAGCCTTCTCTCTCCGCGCGCCGCTCTCTCCGGGTCGTCCTCGGACGAGCCCTCCATCGGCGTTTCCGGGCCACCGGCGTTCCCGGTGTCTCTGGTAGTGACCTGCCAGCCTCGGTGGCCTGGCTGCTATTGTCTCACTCACCCTCGGTGACCCTGAACAGATGCTGGTTTGGAGCATGCTGGTTCTGGTTGATGTTAAGTACTGCACGTAGCATTCTGGTGTAACACCCATCTAGGGACTTCTGCAGGGTGGGCTTCAAGGTCCAGCATTCACATATACCAGAACGGACCACAGTCGCATGGAAGAAGCTGAGCTTGATTTGTTGATTTGTAAAGCGCATTGCGTTGCCTCTGTGTAGGACATGCGCTATACGAATAAAATAAAGTTAATAAAGTTTGTTTTGATTTGTCGGGGGAGGTTGGATTCCCACACACCGGTCATGCCATTCGGAGCCTTCCATGCACGCGTCTTCCTCACTTTATGGTCTTGCTCGGACGAGTTGACCCATAAGCCCGGGTACTAGAAGCCGGTGACTTCCTTCAGAGCAGCGCCTCATGTTGGCATTAGGGGTGGGTGGTCCTGGAGGTTATGGGGGATGAGCTCGGTTTTCCTGGCATTTAGTCAAACGCCAACCACAGCACAGCCTGTCTCCATTCTGCACAGGAGCTCCTGTGCCTGCTGTACGTGGTCAGAGAGTGGGCTGACATCGTCCGCGTCGTCCAGGTCCGTTAGGACGATAGCGGGGTGTCGCCTCCACCTCTGAGGTGTCATAGTGAGGCCGAGTTCCTGCTCCCGACTATGGGATATTTTATCAAAATGGGGCGGGGCGGCTGTAGCTCAGTTGGTAGAGCGGGTCGTTCAGTGATCAAAGGGTCAGCGGTTCGAATCCCAGCTCCGACTGTCCACATGTTGAAGTGTCCTTGAGGAAATTGCTCCCAATGAGCAGGTTAGCACCTTGCATGGCAGCTACCGTGAATGAGAGGCCATTGTAAAGCGCTTTGAGTGCCGCTAAGGTGGAAAAGCACTATATAAGTGAAGTCCATTTACCATCAAGAAGATTGGAAATACTTTAGTGTGTGTGTTTTGTATCGAACCACAAGTTTAATTTATTCAATTTAGAGTCCAGAGGCATGTCGATCACCGCCTGCCAGTAAAGATAATAGCCGGGTTTCCTGAAACCTTCTTAGCGCTAAGAAGCTCTTTAAGTCTTCTTAAGACTCCCGAAACAAGCAAACGGAGCCTTAATAAGACTCAAAGAGCTTCTTAGCGCTAAGAAGGTTTCGGGAAACCCGGCCAATGTTATTCTGTAGCTAGAGAAAATATCACACACATCAAGCTCAGTTTATGCGTGCTGGATTTATACAGATTTATCTTCTGTCTGCGCCACAACATTGGACAAACACCAGTGAATGAATGTTCACCATTCCACGTGTACTGCGGCAAGGTAACATTTTGTGACTGCTCGTTCCTGGGCTGTCACCAGATAGCAGGATTATGACGGTTGTAAAAATGCAGTCATTTGTCACTGTCATGGCGCTTGTGGGTAGGAGGCGTCCCTTCGGGTTTCGTAGCGTATATCAGAGGAGTAAGATGGGGGGTTGCTGGCGCTCTACTCCACAGACCATGACTAAAACCTGGTGACGGCCCACTGGCGTTATCCCGACCGCCGTTTGTCCATCTGGCTGGGGAGACGGAGGCTCTTAAGACCCTGTAATTGATCTTGATGAGGGGGGGTCTGGGGGAAGCCCCCCAGCATCCCTTATCGTGGAGTCCAGGCACCTGACGGCTTGATTTCATGTCCCTTGGGAAGGGGAGCTGTGGGGGGATTTAAATTGATTTTTTTTTTTTTACTAATGGGATTCCTTTCAGGTGGATGGGATATGATATCTCAACATACCATATATGGGCATTCCTTCTGAGGGATTATGGTGCTTCACTCAAGTGATGTTATAGTGTTATATTGGGCATCAGTTCATGTGTAGCACCCCCTCTAAGAAGTACTGTAGCTATGACGGTATGTTGACAGAGTGGCCTAGTTGTTATGTTTATTCCTGAACATTATCAAACATGCCTGGACAAATTAAAAATGATCATGCATCATATGGAAATCCAAACTCTCACTGAAATGTCTCTGTGTTTGTGTTCCAGTTGGAGGCGTCATGGCCGCCGGGTCTCTGAGCCTGGCTTCCCTGCTCCTGGTGGCTCTCGCCTGTCTGGGGCTCTGAATGTAGCGCCATCTTTAGCGCCATCTTTATCTGTCTTCACGCCAGTGAAGGAGACTGTAATGTTGACGCCAGTGAGGACTACGACTCTTTCCATCCTGCAATCAAATGTCATATTCCCACTCCCCAAGGAATATGTTTGTGGAAAAAGACAGAAAACTACATTTGGAAAATAAAGACATCCAGGATATCCCTTATTTAATACCTATTAAAAACATCTATGGAGGAGCGTCAAAGGAGTTCTTTCAACTTTTTCAATATGCCTTATGTAAACATTTACACTTATCTTTCACAACAATATGACTTGTTCTAAACGGGGTGAAGTGTGCGAGCGTGTCCTACACCACGGTCAAGTGTGCTGGTATCTGTTTCTTAAGTGTGAGACACCTGTGATCTTACAGATGTACGGTAGCTTCAAAGTGTGTCTTGATGTATGAGGCTACAGATATTCTACCCTACAAAACTGCATTCCATAGTATAAGCTATAAGCAGGTGAATGGTTGTGAAGGATAAATGTATGAGTTTATGAACTTGTCTTTATGTGTTTTTTGCATTACAGTGGCTTTTCCTCGTTCTTCTTCTTTTCAAAATGAAGCACACCCTCTCTTGCTGTTGAGATACAGTACAGTCAAAGTAAACGTCAAGATCTCTGGCATACTCTCAGTTTTAGTATTGAACATCATAGACACAATAGCAATTTATGTACTGCTAATATAATATATATGCAATAATTTATATGGTTCTGCTATCTAATATACTATTAATGCTGTAACATCTTTGTTAAAAGAAAGATTGATTTGATCCTCAGACATGCTTATCCCCAACTCATCACATGCTTTTGATTAGATAGGGCACAAGTGTTTGCATGTAGACTAGACATTATTTGGAAGAATCATTTGAATAACTAAAAGAACGCCCTCGAACAAGAGCGATGGGGGCATTTTTGGGCACACGTGTCTGTGTTTGTTAAATTGAATGTATCAATAGTTGTGAAAACAAGGAATGAGCTCTGGGACATATCAGACCTGCAGTTTCTAACAAAGAACAAAACATGAATGTGTGACAGTGGTACGTTTGGTTTGTCACTCTTGATACATACAGTTTAGGCCATGGGCGGCTCCGTGTAAGTACGCTGTGACCATCGCTTCTGCTACCATGTTTCTTTGACATTCTAGGAGTGTTCTGTGCTGATAACAACGGAGATGTGGAATATTCAAACACTAGAGTTACTTTTTGCGCTAACATCTTTTAACGTTTTGTTTTGACTATCATTCAGACCTCTGTGGTACATACTGGTGCTTTTGTTAAGAAAGTTGGCATTTCATTTCATCTTTCTGCATTTCCTCTCTGTTAATCAGTCAATCTTGAGGGTCACTATTTACAGTTGTGATACTCTTACAGTTTAATATTTGTGCAATGTCTGATATACTACAATGGCTTAGCCTATGTATATTTTATAACACAACCTGTCTAGCTCCTATAGCAGTAATCTTCATATGGTATATAATTTTCCAGAAAGTGCTACAAGCCAGACAAGTTAAACAGGCCATCCATATCAGTGAGAATGCATCCAAAGCTCATCACACTTCTTCATGCGGTCCTATTTTTGCAACATTTGTTTTGGTCTTTTTTTTTTTAAACATGAGAGTGAAATGTGATCAGAGATATATACTGTAAGCATCATCAATTGGTCTTGTCATTTTATGTTTGTAATTAACACTGTAATATGTCATGGCCTGCCACTGGCTGGACAGTAAGAGGTTTAAGTTCCCCCAAGTGGAAAAAAAAAATGCGTTTTTTGATTACTTTGCAAAATCCCTTTTAGTGTGACTGATGCTAGCCATGCTTCTACATTGTGACTATATCAACATCCACCGCAAAGTGCTTTTCCCAGTTTCCCTCATGCGACAAATCATCAAAAGTGTTGCCAAATGCATGAATGCCTTGAACTTTGATATTCGGAGGAGACAGTTGTACATCCTAACATGCATGACATTGGAAACCAGTGGTCTACTTTCTGTACGCTATGGTACAGTTATGGCTCCATTACATTTGCTTTGAGCCAACTCAACTCAAACAGGCAACTTGTCAGCTTCATATGGTCTGCCTTTGTGGTAGTAGACATCCATCCATCCATCCTGAGTGACATCCCTTTAGGTCAGAGACGACGCAGAGGAGAAGCTTCACATTAGCCTCCTCACTAAGCCAGTCATCTCATACTGTATGTGAAGTCTATGGACGGGGCTTGTAGATCAGGAAGCTAAACTGACTAAAGGAATCTCACTCATTCATGTTCAGTTACGGTTCTTAGGTCCCATGATTCAGATGGTCGGGGTGTGATGACATCACTGGTGTGAGGTCTCATGATTCAGATGGTCGGGGTGTGATGACATCACTGGTGTTCGTGCGGCATGTTGGGCTGTTTAGCAGTGAACCGCACTTCTTGAGAGGGATGAAACTGGACTCTCATTGGCTGGACTTAAATGGAACAATAAAAGTGTAGTTAACTATTAATACAAGGTGACTGCTCTCGTTTGTCTGTGATTATCTTGACCTGCCATTTGTCACAGAATGGGCCAGCTACTGTATGGTCACTACAAAACATGTTCCATTTTACTGTGAAAGGCCAGATATGTGCTCTTTAAACATTATATGATGCTATGATAACATGATACTGCTAGAGTGAGCCAGTAAAGCTTAGAAAATCTTTTGAAAGGCGGTATAATCCTGAGCGATCTCCTTGTGCAGTCTTAACCACGGGGGCGTGGGGTGGCTCCCTCTAGAACTGCTGATGCGGTGTCTTGGGGTCAGAGCGTTCCCATCTTTGTAAAAGGATCCTAGGCCTCAATAGACTAATCATGTAAATAACACATAAATACATACCTGTACATTTAAATAGCTTTCAAGAAGCAGGTTTCCAAAGTAACAGTCAAACACAATAAACCTGTAACCAACTCTTTTCCAATTCCAGGCTATTTGTGGGTGAGTACCCTCAGATTGTGAAAAAATGTCATTCTGAAATATTCATACCCAATGGTTCAAGTCTGCTATCAAATGACTGGATGAAGCCTACATTATTCATAAGGTATCCATTATCCTCTTCCATTGTGGCTGCAGGTTCTCTAAAGTGATGAACTGTTAGTTCTTCTGTGGAGTTTTTTTTTTGTACTTGGCATGTTAGAAAGCTATCATTTTCCACCAGGAGGGCAGAACAGAAGATCAGAGATTCTCTTTCAGCCTGCCAACCCCAGCTCTCTCTCTCTCTCCCCCCCTTTCTCTCTCTCTCTCTCTCTCTCCCCCCCTTTCTCTCTCTCTCTCTTTCTCTCAAGATCCTCTTTTTTCAAACAGAAACAACTGGGTCAGTTTTGTATCTTGTACTGTATAATAATGATTTCCAAATAATAGTTGAAGAGATCAATGTTATTTACTCTTTGTGAGGATTAAATTTGAATTCAGATTGATATATGGCCATCCACACCTTTAGCCAACCAAATGAGCTCCATGTGATCGGAAATTAATTTACAGAAGATGATTATGGGGAACAGAGGGAAATAGCCAACCTTTGAACACAAGGGAAAACAAGGGAATTTCTCAATTAGAGATTATTAAAGAATTATATCTATCTATCTATCTATCTATCTATCTATCTATCTATCTATCTATCTATCTATCTATCTATCTATCTATCTATCTATCCATCTATCTATCTATCTATCTATCTATCTATCTATCTATCTATCTATCTATCTATCTATCTATCTATCTATCTATCTATCTATCTATCTTTTGTGACCCCCAAGTGGCTCCTGTGCACCTTCTCTGAACAAGTGCATCGTTCCAGTTTCATATATGGATCACTGAGGGATCTGTACAGTAAGTACAGTAAGTACAGTACAGTAAGTATTCCAGTTTCATATATGGATCACTGAGGGATCTGTACAGTACGTATTCCAGCTGGAAAGAGACACAAGAACAAGTGAAATAGTGATAAGGTGTGACATCATACTATTGAGACTCTGTGACCACAGTATGCCCTCGGCCTTTATGAACAATTCAACACAGGTCTATGTACTGCCACTGTTTTGATGACTTCAATGTGACACTAGACAGGTGGATACTTCTCTCACGTGTGCAGGGGAGCAGAACGCACAGTTATTATATCTCACAGGATTCTGAATGTGTTTCACACAGAGAGGGAAGGTCCTGAGGCACAACTCTATTGTCTTTGTAAATCCACACCTGCCAGGTTCAGTGACATGGAAGACACAACACAAAACACCGCTAGAGTGATGTCACCTGCTGTGTCCCAGAACTAGTCAGAATCAGACAGACTCTGAAACGTGAGTCTCTCAGAGAAGCCTGCACTCTGTCATGCTGTGTCAGGCTGTTACTGGGCTAGGCTAGACTAGGCCAGGGGATCAGACTCAATAAGTGAGGCTCCCTAGGCAGATATTGTATTACAGAGCTTAGCTGTAGAGTGGCTTCCCCCAAAGACCACTTGTCTTACTAAATCATCATCATCATCACAGCATCTGGTGATTCCTGCCAGTAAAACCTATTGTAAAACATATTTTCTACACAGCTAGAAAAATATATTTTCAAAGAAGAGGTACTGATCATCTGATACAGTTCATCAGAAAATCAAGCATATTACATTCGCATATGGTTTAACAGTGATGTGTCTGGACAAGAAATCTAATAGTAGAAGCATTAGAGGGCGACTCCTAGTGGTGTTTATTGACATGACCACAAATTAATGGTAATCTCTGTGAATAAATAAATGACATGGAAGCGCTATCGCTCTTAGTCTACTCTTCCAAGTTTTTATTTATTTGTATTTTTTGGGGGACATGATTAGTAGGGAGTCAAATGTTTATCTAATGTGGCGGTGACGTAACTTGTCCCACTGGCACGTTGGGCTGCGGGAACTTGAAGTAGGAGGTGAAGTTTGACAGCCAGCGTGTTTGCCACCAAGTAGCCTACTATCGCCGCTCGTTTCGCGAAGGACCGGACTTTCAACTCAGTTTGGATATAATTGCGATAAAAACAATACGGTACATCCTCCACGCGTTTATTTCAGATCCGTTTTTTCCCCCTGTAAACTATCCGGTCAGAAAGTCACCGCTGCCTGCCCCTGGAGAGGACACAGGTCATGTGCGCTGACTGCCCAAACATATCCAAGGACGGCGAGAGCGCAAAGGTTTGGAAGTCAGTCGAGATGGATTCGCAGATGAATGAGGACCCGGACCTTGTCCGCAGGGATGCGAATGTTTGTCAACTGGGATGCGGGCTCATCTTGCCACCTGAAGGAACCCACTGCTGTTTGGACGCGCTTCGCACAGTGAACGACGCGCTCCAGGAGAGAAGCGCATCTCTGGAGCATGAGGTTCGGATGGAGAAGCTGACGCGGGGCAGGAGAGAGCACGCTCTTATGGCCCAGGTCTCATCTCTCCAAAGCGAAGCGCAGCTTGCTGCCCTGAAGTACCAGCGCAAGTTGCACCAATACATGCTGAATATCAACAACATAGCGGAACAGGTTATTGGACATTACAAGGTGAGGGACTGCAAAACAAAGTGTGTAACTGTAAATGTATGGTGCTCTATTCTTTCAGTCGTATATATGTCATACTTTGCCCAATAGCTAAACAGATGGATGTAGCCTAGCCCCTATAGTCACTTAACTGATGCAGATCTTTCTATTCAGAGTGACTTGAGATCATCGGGAGGCGTCCAGTCCCAGTTATCTAAGAAGGTTCCAGCAGAAGTGAATGGAGAGCTGCAGGAACATGACCAGGTGCCACAGGTGAGATTCAACCTGCACACAGTTACTTGATGGTGAGCACTTTGCGCAATCACTTGGTGAGCACTCAGTTACATGGCGATTTACACAGACAGGTGAGCACGTTACCCAGGTGAGCACTTTACCAACGACTCTGCTACGTTCAGGGAACAGATACACACATGGCGAGCACTGAGAGACTCAGGAAGAGCTTCTTTCCGCAAGCAATCCAGCTCCTGAGTGACTCTACCGTATAGTAGCCTACCACTATAGGAGCAGGATATCTAGTGTACACAACACATCTTAAAACGCAAATGTCATACCCCCCCCTTCGGGATTATTTATTATAACTATAGTAGCCATAGTACTCATTTATAATTGTTTGTAATTTGTACATTTGTAACTTGTAAATTTGTATTTTGGAATTGAGTGTAGGCTATTAGAGTTTATTGGAATCTAGCATCATCTTATAGCCGGCAGCAACATTGTTGCCTGTCATTGCCTGTTATATATAGTGCATCTGTCTCTACTGAACACACATCCTCTACTGAACACACATCCTCTACTGAACACACACATCCTCTACTGAACACACATCCTCTACTGAACACACATCCTGTACTGAACACACACATCCTCTACTGAACACACACATCCTCTACTGAACACACACATCCTCTACTGAACACACATCCTCTACTGAACACACACATCCTCTACTGAACACACACATCCTCTACTGAACACACACATCCTCTACTGAACACACACATCCTCTACTGAACACACATCCTCTACTCTACACACACATCTCTACTGAACACACACCCTCTACTGAACACACACATCCTCTACTCTACACACCCATCCTCTACTGAACACACATCCTCTACTGAACACACACATCCTCTACTGAACACACACATCCTCTACTGAACACACACATCCTCTACTGAACACACATCCTCTACTGAACACACACATCCTCTACTCTACACACACATTCTCTACTGAACACACATCCTCTACTGAACACACATCCTCTACTCTACACACATCCTCTACTGAACACACATCCTCTACTGAACACACATCCTCTACTGAACACACACATCCTCTACTCTACACACACATCCTCTACTGAACACACACATCCTCTACTGAACACACACATCCTCTACTGAACACACACATCCTCTACTCTACACACACACCCTCTACTGAACACACATCCTCTACTGAACACACATCCTCTACTGAACACACATCCTCTACTGAACACACACATCCTCTACTCTACACACACATCCTCTACTGAACACACACATCCTCTACTGAACACACATCCTCTACTCTACACACACACCCTCTACTGAACACACATCCTCTACTGAACACACATCCTCTACTGAACACACATCCTCTACTGAACACACACATCCTCTACTCTACACACACATCCTCTACTGAACACACATCCTCTACTGAACACACATCCTCTACTGAACACACATCCTCTACTGAACACACACATCCTCTACTGAACACACATCCTCTACTCTACGCACACATCCTCTACTGAACACACATCCTCTACTGAACACACATCCTCTACTGAACACACACATCCTCTACTGAACACACACATCCTCTACTGAACACACATCCTCTACTGAACACACATCCTCTACTGAACACACATCCTCTACTGAACACACATCCTCTACTGAACACACACACCCTCTACTCTACACACACATCCTCTACTGAACACACATCCTCTACTGAACACACATCCTCTACTGAACACACATCCTCTACTCTACACACACATCCTCTACTGAACACACATCCTCTACTGAACACACATCCTCTACTCTACACACACATCCTCTACTGAACACACACATCCTCTACTGAACACACACATCCTCTACTGAACACACATCCTCTACTGAACACACATCCTCTACTGAACACACATCCTCTACTCTACACACACATCCTCTACTGAACACACATCCTCTACTGAACACACATCCTCTACTCTACACACACACCCTCTACTGAACACACATCCTCTACTGAACACACATCCTCTACTGAACACACATCCTCTACTGAACACACACATCCTCTACTGAACACACACATCCTCTACTGAACACACATCCTCTACTGAACACACATCCTCTACTCTACACACCCATCCTCTACTGAACACACATCCTCTACTCTACACACACACCCTCTACTGAACACACATCCTCTACTGAACACACATCCTCTACTGAACACACATCCTCTACTGAACACACATCCTCTACTCTACACACCCATCCTCTACTGAACACACACATCCTCTACTGAACACACATCCTCTACTGAACACACATCCTCTACTGAACACACATCCTCTACTGAACACACATCCTCTACTCTACACACACATCCTCTACTGAACACACATCCTGTACTGAACACACACATCCTCTACTGAACACACATCCTCTACTGAACACACATCCTCTACTGAACACACATCCTCTACTCTACACACCCATCCTCTACTGAACACACATCCTCTACTGAACACACATCCTCTACTCTACACACACATCCTCTACTGAACACATATCCTCTACTGAACACACATCCTCTACTCTACACACCCATCCTCTACTGAACACACATCCTCTACTGAACACACATCCTCTACTCTACACACACATCCTCTACTGAACACATATCCTCTACTGAACACACATCCTCTACTGAACACACACCCTCTACTCTACACACACATCCTCTACTGAACACACATCCTCTACTGAACACACATCCTCTACTCTACACACACATCCTCTACTGAACACACATCCTCTACTGAACACACATCCTCTACTGAACACACATCCTCTACTCTACACACCCATCCTCTACTGAACACACATCCTCTACTCTACACACACATCCTCTACTGAACAAACATCCTCTACTGAACACACATCCTCTACTGAACACACACATCCTCTACTGAACACACACATCCTCTACTGAACACACATCCTGTACTGAACACACACATCCTCTACTGAACACACACATCCTCTACTGAACACACACATCCTCTACTGAACACACATCCTCTACTGAACACACATCCTCTACTGAACACACACATCCTCTACTGAACACACACATCCTCTACTGAACACACACATCCTCTACTGAACACACATCCTCTACTGAACACACACACCCTCTACTGAACACACACATTCTCTACTGAACACACATCCTCTACTGAACACACATCCTCTACTGAACACACACATCCTCTACTGAACACACATCCTCTACTGAACACACACATCCTCTACTGAACACACATCCTCTACTGAACACACATCCTCTACTGAACACACACATCCTCTACTGAACACACACATCCTCTACTGAACACACATCCT
>NC_140251.1:14854995-14857495 GCF_949987555.1 Borostomias antarcticus
CTCCAGTGACGGCCTGCCTCAACACGTGGTCGAGTACAACAATGAAGAGGTAGGGAGCGAGAGTACCCCCCTGCAACACGTCAACGAGGATGCTGAAGATCTCTGTCTCGCCGCCCAGCGTTCTGACCTCGAGTGTGCTCATACAACCCACTAATAGCTTGTATTAGCTTATCAGGAATGCCTTGTGCCCTCAGAATGCAGATGAGTTTGTCTTGGTGAATCGTATCAAAGGCCTTCTTGAAATCAACAAAGGTCAAGATTCCTGAAGGGTTTCTGTTCCACACGGTCGTTCGATTCCCTCGAACGCTGTTCGGCGGAGGTCTCAGCAGGGGGTCTAGTACAGGCCGAAGGCGGTTGAGAATCATCCTTTTAAAGGTTTGGGCAGGAACAGAGCTGCTTTGATGATGCTGCAGTTACTACTGGCCATTGTATACTGTAGCTCCTGGATGGAGGGAAGCTCAGATCCACTGAGGCGTTGGGCTGTCCACACTACCTTCTGCATCGCTTTGCGGTTGAAGGCAGAGCAGTTCCCAGACCACACAGTGATGTTCGCAGTCAGGATGCTCTCAATTGTGCCTCTGTAGAAGGTCTGCAGGATCCTAGGCCACATTTTTCAGTCATCTGAGGTGAAAGACGCGTTCTTGTGCCTTTTTCATCACATGCGCCTGGTACTCGTCCCAGGTTAGATGTGGACAGTGAGTTGTTGCTAACTTTCTCTACAGTCAACCCACTGATGGTGATGATCTCTACACTCTTCCTGTAGTCCACAATCAGCTCCTTGGTCTTGTGTAAAGTGGTCAACCTCTCTCCTGTAGGCCTCTCATTGTTGTCGGTACCGTCGTGTTGCTGGCGAACTTAATCACTGTGTGGGAGCTGTGCGTGGCTACGCAGTTGTGGGTACAGGGAGTAGAGGAGAGGGCTTAGGACGCAGCCCTGGGGGGCTCCTGTGTTGAGTGTCAGAGAGGCAATGTGCCTCTGACATTTCAAAGTAGCTGGCTACTCTCAGAAACACTTAATATTATCAATATTATCAAAAGTCTGGATTGAATCATAATTAGTCAGGTCTGTCATTTAGGCTCACAAGGGGATACTCCCATTTAATTTGGTAGTCAAAGGAATTCTCAGTATTTCAGGTGTGGCTGACATGATGTTATCCTAGAGTACTAGGTGTGTGGCCTTGTTATTAGCTACAGCAGATATGGAGATTACTATGGAGTAGCTCATATTTTTGGACCACAGTGAGGGTGTGTGATGGAGATGGATCGAGCCAACAGGTCCTGAGAGGCTATATGCCACTGAAGCCGTGCCTTGGCTGTTGTTCTTGGCTGTGTGTGTGTGTGTGTGTGTGTGTGTACGTGCGTATGTGCGTGCGTGCGTGTGTGTGTGTGTTGACTCTCCAGCGTTGTTGATGCAGATGTTGTTTTAGGCAGGAGGCGTGAAAGATGAAGCTATTCCACTGAGGACCACCTTGATTTTGGCTGTGAGTTCTG
Organism: Borostomias antarcticus; assembly: GCF_949987555.1. Classification (NCBI taxonomy): domain Eukaryota; kingdom Metazoa; phylum Chordata; class Actinopteri; order Stomiiformes; family Stomiidae; genus Borostomias; species Borostomias antarcticus. The sequence continues at coordinate 14,856,486 of NC_140251.1, forward strand.
AGCGTTTTTCCAGCAGTTAGGAGATGTTGATTGGTTTGGGCTGTGGGGGGATGGGTGGTTTGTTGTGTGTGTGGTGTGTGATGAGCCATTATTTTCAAATCTTGTAGCGTGCGCATGTTTGACATTTGCGAGAAGAACATCGGTTGAGATTCTCCTTGTCTGCGTGATGCAACCCGATTTCGAAATCGGTTAGGATTGTAAAAATCCTGCAGTGTGAGCCCGGCATTAACTTAAAAACAGATAGTGTAAGCCTCGCTCTCAGACCAGCTGTGCTCTGAGCGTCCGGTGACTGGACCCTCCATCACCCACACTCCTCCAGCAAGAGAGCCCTGACCGGCGCTCTGTTCACACCTTTATGGCCCACAGCCTCCCACTGAACCTCCCAGCTCCGGCCCACATCTGGAAAACACACCGATGCTGAGTCGTCGTAACCTACTGTAAAATGTAAACATTGAGGTCAAGAAGGCAGTGATGAGGTTTCCAGGTTATGCTCTGAGGTTATGTTTTTAGGGGGTGTATTATATCGACGGTGAGACTCCACTTAAACACGCATGCACGGTGTTGCACGCACGCATGCACTCACACACAAACACAGACACGCAAGCATACACACACACACACACACACACACACACACACACATACATGTGCACACGCAGACAGCTGCTTCCAATGATATGCTTTTGCCCCTCTCGTAGCTGGTGTCACGAAAGGGTCTACCGCATACAAAGGTTCTCGTGCAACCAAACGTTCATCTTCCTGTATCTCTGGGATGAGAAGATGGCTTAGAAGTTTTGTGATTCAACAACCAAATGGTTGTGGTCGGTTGTTAAAATCCCCCCCTCGGTTCCCAGTGCTGGGAGTTGAGTTAGTCAGTCACCCTATGGCTTTTAAACCCTAAATCCACCAGACTTCTTTTTACGCACTCAACACACATCTGGCTTAATGTCCAGCTGCTACAGACTGATTACAATGGAAAGTCCTTATTCAACACACACACACACACACAC
>NC_140251.1:14862495-14874995 GCF_949987555.1 Borostomias antarcticus
TGTGTGTGCGTGTGCGTGCGTGTATCCCTGTGTGATTTCGCTGACAGAAAAGGTGTTGGCTTTCCATTGAAAGTTTTCTCCACAACAAATTACAGAAATTACCTCCGCCCTAAGGAGATAGGCCTAAAATCAATGACTCGCACCGATCTGTGGCCAATCAAAGTGAAAAATACCCTTCTGTTGCTGGAAGCATCCTAAGTCCATAACGTTGCTGTGGAGCTCTGTGTCCTGTCTCTAATCCTCTGTGCTTATACACTCAGCAGCAGTGAAAACACACATTCCTCTTTGTCCTCGTTTCTTTTGTTTCCTCCACAACAACAGTGCCTGCGGTTTAATATCTAGTTGCATTGAAGGTGTCAGTGGTGAGAAGTGGACCTTCTGTCTTGTTCACACCCCGCATGCATGTCAACGATCCTGTTTCAGACACTTTCTGCCTCGCTCTTGTTTATTTGAGCGAACGTGTTGGGAGACAGTGCGATTCATCACTTTTGGTAGACAATGAGCGTTTGATTTCACACATTCTTCATTTTATCCCTTTGTTTCTTTGCACCTTAAAGCACTTTTATTGCAGCACATCAGTCCATCACCAGTGCTTCTGTTTGTACAAGCCCCACGCCATAAATCTGAACTGGGGTTGCACTCTCTGTAATGTAGCCGTCGTTGGAACAGGGAGATCGGGGATCTTATGAATAATACAGAGCGCTCAGCTCTGGGTGCCGGCGTGGATGATAATAAAGCCGAGGCCCACCAGGAGCAGTGGAGAGCCTGGTACATTAGCCGCCCACTGCGGGTGATAAATCACTGGCGTCTCCTGTAGGGGGGGACTCAGCACCGCCGCCCCCCTTGGGGGTCCGTGCCATACGGCGTGATGGGGCATCAGGGGTACCCATCCACCCGCCCTCCACACGCCCCCCACCCCCCACACCCCACCAGGGGAGCTCCCGGGCGGCTCTTAATTGCCACAAATGGTCACCGATAACAAGTGTCAGTATTTCACCTGCTCCCATGCTCACCGGGGCCCCCTGCTGTTTTAACGACAGGGAACATGTCAGAATCCTCTGGTAATTGGAGCTTCTATGGAGGTTTTATGAGTCTGTTTACGCTGGTGAGGAACAGTAAGCTGTGAGATGTCCTCGTATACAGTAGGTCTGACCGGCTGGCGGGCTCACATACGTTGTTTGGAGCAGGAAGGGAGTCTAGCTACAGTATCAGACAGTGTACTGAAGGGAGTCTAGCTACAGTATCAGACAGTGTACTGAAGGGAGTCTAGCTACAGTATCAGACAGTGTACTGAAGGGAGTCTAGCTACAGTATCAGACAGTGTACTGTAGCTCCCGGCTGTTCCTACCCTTGATTGATGTGCCTAGGGCCAAAGCCCGGGGGCAGGATGAGTGTTATCAGATCCCATCTTTGACCACCTTTAATCCCTCTCTCTCCCTCTCTTCCCCTCTTCCTCTCACTCACTCACTCTATATTTATCTATCGCTCTCTCTGTCTCTCTGAGACTAGGCAACTATAGAGTGGCTCAATCGTTCGCCCCTGTCACTGTCTTTTTGATGGATGTTCACTGTCTCGGCCAATTGCGAGTCATTTTTCATACATTTCCATACCTTCTCACCACAGCAGCCTGGACAGGGGGAAGGGGGGGGGGGTGTGCTTTGTTGCCTGGAGGTGTCTAGGAGAGGTGGATTCTGGGACACCGAAGTAAATCGTCTCAATCAGAGGACTGGGATCTCAGAATCTCACGAGCCCCCAACCTCCCATCCTCTCATCTCATGTATCGATGGAGATCTCATCCCACTATTACGAGAAACGGACGTTATGAAGGATATTTCTAGCTTTGGGTCAATAATTCATACTCAGCTTGTTGGCCTGTTGCAGAATGGAAAGAAATGGACAATTCAGTTCAATTGCTCTTAAACATGAGAATCTGTAGATCTGGGTGATATCCTTACGTGGAGTTGGAGGTTGTGGAATTAACATACTGCAGCTTTCTGATACGCCCGTTCCTGTTTGATGTTCTGATTGGACGTTGAGGTGCCTGCTGTGAAGCCGCGTCACATGGGGGAAAAACGTGCCTCTCATATTACGCGTGTAAAATGTACGTGTAATATAAACGTGGTGCTTTAAGTGAGCCGATTCGTTATCTCTCATTTTATTCCAACCCCCCCCCCCCCATCCCCCCCTCCCCTGTCGATACGAGTGTTCTGGCGCGTTCCGGATAACGGGGCCAAGGGCCGACATCTCGGCGGCCGCAGCACCGAGAAGGCTAATCGTTTTCTATGGTCGGTTCACGCTCTGAATGCTCCCCGATCTGCTATCCGAGGAGACAACGCGGGCCGGCTCTGATCCAGACCTCCTCCTCCCCGCCGGGCGCAGAGCGGGCGTGCGGCGGGGGCGCCGTTTCATGCCTCCTCTCTTCTTCCCTTTTGTCCTCGCTCCTCTCTATGATGTCTCCCTCCCTCTCGGGTTGCCTTGAGCGTCGAGAATTACAAGCGTTATTGCCGCTCGCCCATCCTCTCTCCCTTCTTTTCAACAGTCCGGTTTTAGCTGGTCCCCATGCAGTCCCAATGTAAGTCATTCATAATTCAGGACGCTTCACCATGAGTCTAGGGCGGGGCAGGCAGGGACAGGAGGGGACAGCGACAGGGACATCCCAGGGCTGTTTAGATCAGACAACAGCGCTGTTGTCACCGGAGATCACCGGGGCGAACAGACTGACAGCTCACCGCTCCACAGGTAGCCGTCTGGCGGTGGAGGGGAGGTGTGTGTGTGTGTGTGTGTGTGTGTGTGTTATGGTTGAATAGGACTATTGTATCTATCATCCATTGTTAACAAAGCTTGGACTCCAGCCACCCCAGTCCTCTCCAAATCTCTGAAACCTTTCGCAGAATCAACCCTGCATTGTACAGTATCACCAGACTGACACCCCTCTGTATCGCTGTCTTTGTGTGTGTATGCGTGTGTGTGCGTGCGTGTGTATGTGTGTACTGTATGTGTGCGTGTGTGTGTATGCGTGTGTGTGTGCGTGCGTGTGTATATGTGTGTGTATGTGTGTGTGTGCGTGTGTGTGTGTGTGTGTGCGTGTGTGTGCGTGTGTGTGTGCGTGTGTGTGCGTGTGTGTGCGTGTGTGTGTGTGTGTGTTTGCACATGTCTGCTTTTGTTGGCCCACACTGTGCGGAGTCTGTGTGCGGCACCTGTTTGGTTTGTACTGCATGTCTCCTGCTCTCATCACAAAGCAACACCGGCCCCTGTTGCCCTAAACACACACACACACACACTAGGGATGGGAGAAAAAATAGATTCTGTTACAAATCGCGATTTTTGTGTGTGACGATTTTTAAATCGCCATGCTGCCCCCAAATCGATTTTTTTGTTATAAAAAACAACAACCAAAAAACAACTTCCTGCTAGAACGGAACGCTTCGCGTAGTAGCTAGGTTACGGTTATTATTCAGTCAGAAGTAGTGTTGCACGGTATACAGATACTAGAAAGGTACCGCCCTGCCGTCAAAAATGGTACAATACCCCATTTTATTAGTACCGGTACTTTAAGAATGAGCCGTATTTCTGAGTTGGGTCGAGGCAGTGTGTCGGGGCAGTGTGTGTGCGTCTCTCTCCCTCTGTCCCTCTGGGGCAGTGTGCGTGTGAGTGTGTGTGTGTGTGTGTGCGTGTGTGTGTGTGTGTGAGTGTCGCAATCTGCTTCTCTCTGTCCCTCTGTTACTCCCTTTCCTCTCTGCTACTCGGCTAATTCGGCTTTCATAACTCACCAGGTTAAAAAAAATCGTCATATCGAATTGCAATATTACAGAATCGCAATTGCCACAAATATCGCAATATAAATCGAATCGGCACCCAAGAATCGGGATAAAATCGAATTGGGAGGTCCCTGCCAATTCCCGTCCCTAACACACACACACACACACACACACACACACACACTCCCTCCCCACTCTCGACGAATAACTAAAAAGTGGTGCATTCTGAAATGAGACCCAAGAATGGTACCTGGAGGAGCACGTCACATGACTGAGGAGCACGACGTCCCCCCTCCACGTCACATGACTGAGGAGCACGACGTCCCCCCTCCACGTCACATGAATGAGGAGCACGACGTCCCCCCTCCACGTCACATGACTGAGGAGCACGACGTCCCCCCTCCACGTCACATGAATGAGGAGCACGACGTCCCCCCTCCACGTCACATGACTGAGGAGCACGACGTCCCCCCTCCACGTCACATGACTGAGGAGCACGACGTCCCCCCTCCACGTCACATGACTGAGGAGCACGACGTCCCCCCTCCACGTCACATGACTGAGGAGCACGACGTCCCCCCTCCACGTCACATGACTGAGGAGCACGACGTCCCCCCTCCACGTCACATGAATGAGGAGCACAACGTCCCCCCCTCCACGTCACATGACTGAGGAGCACGACGTCCCCCCTCCACGTCACATGAATGAGGAGCACGACGTCCCCCCTCCACGTCACATGAATGAGGAGCACGACGTCCCCCCTCTACGTCACATGACTGAGGAGCACGACGTCCCCCCTCTCTGCCACAATGTGCAATAAACAGCCATTGTTTACCTCAGACATACCTTTGACTTCAGCAGCGGTGATGTGTGTGATGTAGACCAACTGTACTGTCGTTAACCCTCAGTATCACTGACAGTATCTCCCATGGTGCATCACTGCTTGCAACTGGCAACGAGGGGCATACTGTAAGATAACAATATGGAGGCATTTATTTGATCTGAGGCAGGGCGAAGAATCACACAGCACATACATAATGTACATGCACACAGTTTTTGATCTATTGATATGGTATGTTCAGTACGAGCTCCCCATTTTGACAGCGAACAAAAAAGATATGTTTGTAATCCATGGATGCACAGCTGCGAATCTGGTGTGAAAAATCAGGAGTTACAATAACCGTGTACGGTATCAAGTCATTCATAAGTGATATGAGTACCATTTACAATGAAATGCGTAGCAGGTTGTGTGTCTGTGTGAATGTGGGAATATATGTGTGCATGTGCGTGTGCGTGTGCGTGTGCGTGTGTGTGTGTGTGTGTGTCTTATCACTCCATTCAATGCACCGCGAGCCATTAGACGGCAGTCTTTTATGACATGCTGTATTATGTATTATGAATGTCTTGTGTGTGCAATTTCATCAAGGAGACATAAACGTATAGGCCCAGTCAGCAAACTTGGGTCATTAAGAGACATTTAAATGTAATTATTTATTGATGGCCCCCTTGATTTACATTCGCGGTTGCACTCGCGTGAATTTTATTTCTGAGGCCTGCTTGGTGTGATTGGAGATACAGGTTAACAGCCATGGGTGGAGATACCATTGGAGAGACTGGAAATGAGCATCTCCCCCTGGCTATGTTGAAATGGGGGAAGGGTTCATGCTGTTCACACAGAGAGAGAGAGGAGGCCTCCATTACAATTACAACTGTGAGCATGGTATGCTTGTTATGGAACAACAGACAGAGAGAGAGAGAGAGAGAGAGAGAGAGAATAAATTAATTTTTCTGACCCCTCAAGTCACCAAATATCTGGCGTAAATTGGTTAATGACATTCATTTAAACATTAAACTATTTTACATGAGGTTGAGTTCAAATGCAGTTACTGTCCTTTTTACATATCTCTAATAATAATTTTATAACAAGCATTGCAGGTTGTACTTGTACTATAAGCCACATTTGGTCAGAGTAACTGTGTTCACAATTAAGAGAAGATTTCATGGGCAGAGTAACATTTTATTGACCATTTTACATGAGAATTTTACGGAGTGGCAGTGAAATCCTGCTTGACATTTGCTGGGGCCTGGATGATGAAGCCGTTGAACCAGTACATTTTATTAAAGACATTTTGCTCACTTAATGTTTTATTAGTCTATACAAAGCCAACCAGCAGCGGCATGCAAGCTCTCTGAAGGCCACGCCTGGAGCTGTGAGAAACCATTAAGAAACAGAGAGCTAACAAGAGGATCAATTAGACCGTTTTCTAGAGGAAGAGGCCGCAGTCCGTGAACCTGGCTCTCTCACATGCCAAAGCTTTCCCCATTTAAGTTGACAATGTGACACTGGACTAAAAGAGACACAATCTGGTTGGGAACTGACATTTGTAAAGATAAACCCATTGTTAGGGCTGGCTTGGTAGTGAACCCAAAAGCACGACTCAGAGTCAGTAGAACATTATAAATGCCTGCAGGGCCTTTATGACAAAAGTCCAGCAAGGCAAGGTCCAATAAGACATACAGTACAGTACAGTAATCCAATAACGTAGGAGAAGTCCAGAAAACGGTCAAGTAATCCAAGTGGTCAGGTCAGGGGGGAAGGCGTTTGGCAGGCAAGCACAGCTCTGTGGTCTGGAGAGAAAAAATGGACAAGAAACCGGATGAGTGAAACAGAATTCAGGAACGGACAAAAAGCGCAACTGAGATACGAACAGCAATCAAACAGCAATCAAAGCTTAAACAGGCTACATGCTTCCCACAGGAGAACTATGGGCAGGTTTGGCTGGACTGGAGGGTTGAACAGGTTCATGTACAGTAGGTTGTTGAGTAGATGGGTGGTTGGGTGGTTGTTGAGTAGATGGTGTTGAGTAGATGGGTGGTTGTTGAGTAGATGGGTGGTTGTTGAGTAGATGGTGTTGAGTAGATGGGTGTTTGTTGAGTAGATGGGTGTTTGTTGAGTAGATGGTGTTGAGTAGATGGGTGGGTGTTGAGTAGATGGGTGGGTGTTGAGTAGATGGGTGGTTGTTGAGTAGATGGTGTTGAGTAGATGGGTGTTTGTTGAGTAGATGGGTGGTTGGGTGGTTGTTGAGTAGATGGTGTTGAGTAGATGGGTGGGTGTTGAGTAGATGGGTGGTTGTTGAGTAGATGGGTGGTTGTTGAGTAAATGGGTGTTTGTTGAGTAGATGGTGTTGAGTAGATGGGTGGTTGTTCAGTAGATGGTGTTGAGTAGATGGGTGGTTGTGGAGTAGATGGGTGTTTGTTGAGTAGATGGGTGTTTGTTGAGTAGATGGGTGTTTGTTGAGTAGATGGTGTTGAGTAGATGGTGTTGAGTAGATGGGTGGTTGTTGAGTAGATGGGTGGTTGTTGAGTAGATGGTGTTGAGTAGATGGTGTTGAGTAGATGGTGTTGAGTAGATGGGTGGTTGTTGAGTAGATGGTTGTTGAGTAGATGGTGTTGAGTAGATGGGTGGTTGTTGAGTAGATGGGTGTTTTTTGAGTAGATGGTGTTTGTTGAGTAGATGGTGTTGAGTAGATGGGTGGTTGTTGAGTAGATGAGTGTTTGTTGAGTAGATGGATGGTTGTTGAGTAGATGGGTGGTTGTTGAGTAGATGGGTGTTTGTTGAGTAGATGGTGTTGAGTAGATGGGTGTTTGTTGAGTAGATGGTGTTGAGTAGATGGGTGTTTGTTGAGTAGATGGGTGGTTGTTGAGTAGATGGGTGTTTGTTGAGTAGATGGGTGGTTGTTGAGTAGATGGGTGGTTGTTGAGTAGATAGTGTTGAGTAGATGGTGTTGAGTAGATGGGTGGTTGTTGAGTAGATGGGTGTTTGTTGAGTAGATGGGTGGTTGTTGAGTAGATGGGTGTTTGTTGAGTAGATGGTGTTGAGTAGATGGGTGGTTGTTCAGTAGATGGGTGTTTGTTCAGTAGATGGGTGTTTGTTGAGTAGATAGTGTTGAGTAGATGGGTGGTTGTTGAGTAGATGGGTGGTTGTTGAGTAGATGGGTGGTTGTTGAGTAGATGGTGTTGAGTAGATGGGTGGTTGTTGAGTAGATGGTGTTGAGTAGATGGTGTTGAGTAGATGGGTGGTTGTTGAGTAGATGGTGTTGAGTAGATGGGTGTTTGTTGAGTAGATGGGTGGTTGTTGAGTAGATGGTGTTGAGTAGATGGGTGTTTGTTGAGTAGATGGGTGGTTGTTGAGTAGATGGTGTTGAGTAGATGGGTGGTTGTTGAGTAGATGGTGTTGAGTAGATGGGTGGTTGTTGAGTAGATGGTGTTGAGTAGATGGGTGGTTGTTGAGTAGATGGTGTTGAGTAGATGGTGTTGAGTAGATGGGTGGTTGTTGAGTAGATGGTGTTGAGTAGATGGGTGGTTGTTCAGTAGATGGTGTTGAGTAGATGGTGTTGAGTAGATGGTGTTGAGTAGATGGTGTTGAGTAGATGGTGTTCAGTAGATGGGTGGTTGTTGAGTAGATGGTGTTGAGTAGATGGGTGGTTGTTGAGTAGATGGTGTTGAGTAGATGGGTGGTTGTTGAGTAGATGGGTGGTTGTTGAGTAGATGGGTGGTTGTTGAGTAGATGGTGTTGAGTAGATGGTGTTGAGTAGATGGGTGGTTGAGGAGTAGATGGGTGGTTGTTGAGTAGATAGTGTTGAGTAGATAGTGTTGAGTAGATGGTGTTGAGTAGATGGTGTTGAGTAGATGGTGTTGAGTAGATGGGTGGTTGAGGAGTAGATGGGTGGTTGAGGAGTAGATGGGTGGTTGAGGAGTAGATGGGTGGTTGTTGAGTAGATGGTGTTGAGTAGATGGGTGGTTGTTGAGTAGATGGTGTTGAGTAGATGGTGTTGAGTAGATGGTGTTGAGTAGATGGGTGATGGGTGAGTAGATGGTGTTGAGTAGATGGGTGGTTGTTGAGTAGATGGTGTTGAGTAGCTGGGTGGTTGTTGAGTAGATGGTGTTGAGTAGATAGTGTTGAGTAGATGGTGTTGAGTAGATAGTGTTGAGTAGATGGTGTTGAGTAGATGGTGTTGAGTAGATGGTGTTGAGTAGATGGGTGGTTGAGGAGTAGATGGGTGGTTGAGGAGTAGATGGGTGGTTGAGGAGTAGATGGGTGGTTGTTGAGTAGATGGTGTTGAGTAGATGGGTGGTTGTTGAGTAGATGGTGTTGAGTAGATGGTGTTGAGTAGATGGTGTTGAGTAGATGGTGTTGAGTAGATGGGTGATGGGTGAGTAGATGGTGTTGAGTAGATGGGTGGTTGTTGAGTAGATGGTGTTGAGTAGCTGGGTGATGGGGGAGACAGGTGAGCAGAGCAGTGGCGTAAGCGCATTCACCGACTAACGTGAACGGCTTCACCGGCGCCGGAGGGGTTGGACTCCGGGGATGAGGAGCAGGAACGTGCCCCGGTCCTGGAGGTGGAGGACGGAAACTCCGATTCTGAACGCTGTGGGGAACAACCGGGGCGACCCACAGGATTGGGCGCTGAGCGTCTGGGGGCGCAGAGGGGAGCTGGAGGAGGCAGAGAGGGGCAGGGGTGGAGGCCAGGACCCTGGAGCCATAATACCCATTCTGCTGATTCTAGGGAACATGCCAGAAAGTAGAATGTGCATTTTGGAAAGGCACGATTCTGTAGTTTAGAGAAATATTTAATTGAGTGTTTGTGTGTGTTGGTGTGTTTGATTGTGTGTGTGTGTGTGTGTGTGTGTGTGTTTGATATTCCACAAGCTGTCAGCCTTCTAAAACCCCCAGCAAAACGGGTGCAAACTAACACACAGTCCCTGACATTGAGTCAACGTTAAAAGCTGTCAGCGTTGACTGACGTGACCTTTTTAGCGGACTGAGAAAAGTACACTCAAGACAGCACTCAAGCGGAGCACTGAAATAGAGTTTGTGAAAAACAAACAAGGTGGTTCGTGGGTGGGCTCGCCAATTCCTGCCCCAGCAGTGGAGGTCACACCTTGGGCCGGAGGAGGAGGGCGGAGCGGTGCCTGGAGGAGAGGAGACGAGATCGGGGCCTCGGAGAGGAGAGGAGAGGAGATTGGGGCCTGGGAGAGGAGAGGAGAGGAGAAGAGATCGGGGCCTGGGGGAGGAGAGGAGAGGAGATCGGGGCCTGAGGGAGAGGAGAGGAGAGGAGAGGAGAGGAGAGGAGAGGAGAGGAGAGGAGAGGAGAGGAGAGGAGATCGGGGCCTGGGAGAGGAGAGGAGAGGAGATCGGGGCCTGGAGGAGAGGAGAGGAGAGGAGAGGAGAGGAGAGGAGAGGAGAGGAGAGGAGAGGAGAGGAGATCGGGGCCTGGGAGAGGAGAGGAGAGGAGAGGAGAGGAGAGGAGAGGAGAGGAGAGGAGAGGAGATCGGGGCCTGGAGGAGAGGAGAGGAGAGGAGAGGAGAGGAGAGGAGAGGAGAGGAGAGGAGAGGAGAGGAGAGGAGAGGAGAGGAGAGGAGATCGGGGCCTGGAGGCGAGGAGAGGAGATCTGCTGCTGGATCTGAGATGATGGGGGGAGAGAAACCCCAGACCCTGTCTGATCCAAACGTAGATGAAACAAAGTGTTGGGAGCTGTAATAATCATATTGTGAGTGGAAAAGATATCCTTTTCCACTCACATTTTACATCTCGCCCCTGAAGTACAGGTTGGATGAGCACACAGATACCTTTCTTTGGAGAGAAAAATACCCAGACCTCCCTGCTCCTCTCCAACCTTTTGACTTGGCCGGCGTAAAATCGCCTGGCGTGTCCTCAGACACATGACCGCCCGAATCACGAGCCGGTCAAAGTAGAAGCAATCAACAAAACAGGGAAGAAATTAATGTGTTTAGTGGAGGAGTAATAGTCAATGCAACATTATTTAGTATTTTAATATTTTTGTGTATTTTAGTGAGAGGACCGTTTACCCCCACTACCCTTAAGGGGGCAACCGTGTTCTGGGCTTAGATCATCTCACTCTGCCAGATGAGCGCCTTTAGACCTCATAGAGAAACGCGTCCACGGTCTCTCCATCCCACACCCTCCCGATCTCCCTTCCAGTGCTGCACGTGAGTCATAGTGGTCATCAACAGTAGCAAGGAGAAGTCTATTTTTCTGTTTTGCGCGTGGCTCGTGCCGGCATCGGCACGCTGTCATCATCAAGGTTAAGCAAGCAATCAAATCAATCAAAAAAGCATCTATCAGCGAAAGGAGGGAAGAGCTCCCACTTACACGACGACCATCCGTCAACCCGGCCCGCTGTGCAGAGCAGCGCCGTATCTTACACAAACAATTTCTTGTCTGACATTAAGAATGGATGTATCTTGTGGAGAAGCTAGGGATGGTGGTGGTGGTGGTGGTGGGGGGGGGGGTCTAGGCTGATTATAGAGGGATGCAGTGGGCTCGGCTTGCCTCCCTATATAAAAGAGTAGCGGAGTGGTGAGACAGGCCCTATCCATCAGACAGAAAGGTGGCCCATCAGCCTATCACACTGCAGTGCTGGGTGACGGATGGCTCTGTCATTGACATGAAGACGTCTGAGGGTGCTGTCAGCACCGGTGGGGCCCCGGGGGGCCTCTGGAGGGGACAGTGGCTGATCAGAATCAATGGACCAGGGTTGGCTCGACTTGGCAGTGGGTGGGCATGCTACAGTTACGTGGCTCACCTTGATTTGCCAGGTAGTCAATCAAAAGTTTTATGTGTGAACTCCAATATGCTGTCAAGGTAGTTCAATTTATGCTTAAGGCCTATAGGCATTTGAATCACAGGGGACTGTGTTCCATTTTAGTATTGGTGAGCCTTTGTCTTGAAGAGTTTAGATTAAAGGTGTCCTATTATGGTTATTTTCAACAATTTAATATAAGTCTTTGGGGTCCCCAAAACATGTCTTTGAGTATTTTTGTTGAGCATGCCTCTATGCCTCTATACCCCTCCATTGACCACGAGATCAGATTGAGCGGATTGAGCGCTTTTTTCATATGCAAATGAGCTCAGCTAAGAGCAATTGGGCAGGCTAGAGAACGAGGGCTGTTGACAGCACTATGCTACCTAAAATATAGCTAGCTAGCCTGGACCATCCACACTTGATGCCACTGTGACAAATGTCATTGTCCTCTCTCCCTGAATAAACATGATTGTGCCCATGTTATTATCTCCACGGCTGTATGCTGTTACCTCTAGATACATTCACTAGCTAGACACCACCAGGCTATATGACACCATTCAACTACAAACAATAAAAGCTAGATTCTGTAGGCCGAAGGGAATCCAATGATCTCCACTTGGTAACATTTTATCATTTTTAATGACCGCTCGATGAACTAGAAGTCTACTAATTTCATTCCACTAACGTTACGCTAACATTATGATGAGACGAGCATCCGGGTTGAAGCAAAAGGGGAGTTTGTTCATGTTAGCTTACTGCCGTTAGTACTATTTGCAAACAAACACACAGCATAATTACACTACAATGTCTGCATACTTTCCACACAGTTGGTATTGCTTGATCATTCAGAAAGAGTTTATCTGAAAACCCTGCATTGTACTGGCCCAGGTTGGAAAAGCAATCGGGGGAAAAATGGCTAGCACACACCATTGCCATTGTTTTGCCAATTTCAGCGGGAACGTTGTCATCAAAAATAAAATGTATCCACTCGGCTCTGCTGTCCTTTGAGCTTGGGAGACGATCTGTGCTGCTTAGCACATCCAAAGAACAGAGCATTTTCAGTGCGAAGACATTATGCTAGCTAGCGGGGTCCCCGGACGTGACATAGAGTGACACGGGAGATTTGAATGGCTTG
>NC_140251.1:14879995-14892495 GCF_949987555.1 Borostomias antarcticus
CACACACACACACACACACACACACACACACATATTGTACTGTACGCGCACACACACACACACACACACACACACACATACACACACACGCACACACACGCATGTATGCCTACACACACACACACTCACATGCAGTAAAGCCATGCAGGGCTATCAGTGGCGACCTTGCCACAGCAGCCGTCTCCAGGTGAAAGTGATGGATACTCGCTCTATCTGACAGGGAGACCTTTTGGTATAAGAAAAGTCATATTGATTCATGAACCAATAAATACAGACACAAGCGATTTCACCTCTGGTCCTAACCCCGCCCCTCCCTCCTCTTCTCGCCGGTGGTTAGTATGTTTGTGTTTTTCCACGTTGTGTAAATCGCACAGCGAAGTCCTTATCAGTGGATCAGCCGTGCGCCGGGCCTGATGGGAGTAACAAAGGAGGTCAGCTGTGGGAGGAGTGTGTGTATGTGTGTGTGTTTGGGGGGGTGCTAGCTTCCAATGGCGGAGCCTTATCGCCGCAAACACCATCAGCCACTGCCAATCAGGCATCTCCCGGGCCGCCTGCCGGAGAGAATGGCCACGGCCTTGTGCCTCTGAGATAACCAGGTGACCTGCCTACCCGTTCTGAAGGACCCCCGCCACTCAATGCACGAAGTATCGATCATAACAACCCTGAAATGGAGTTATTATTTCCTCCTTGCGTCCTTTCCTCCTGCTTAGAAATTGAAAGGGAGAGAGTCGCACACTTCGCTGCTCCACTGCAGCGGTTTTAATATCCGACGCGTCCGCAGCCTTCGTCAGGGCTTTGATGAAGGCATCTTGCTCCCGAAACATTGAACATTCACCTCACGGCGTTGGAGCATCGGAGTGTGCAACTCTCTCTCTCTCAATTTAAGATTATTATACAGGTATGCCCTTGGGTCAGCACCTCACCTGCGTGTTTTCCTTTCTCGAATACTTTCCTCCTGCTCACCTTGTATTGGTTGATATACGTAGAAATAGGAAAGAGATGGTTCATCAGTTGATAATAGCCTAGCTAGCCACTGCTGTGGCAGTTCTTGCTGTAATGTTTATTTTACAAGAAAGTGTTTCTTCTCTCGTACTCACTAGAACTGGCTAGTGTGTGGTCCCTTGCCACCACAAAAAGAACACCTTGCAGGTTTCTTAATGCTTAATAAGCTGGAATGTGTCTTCCACCTGCACTGCGTGTCAAAATGACCCACATAATTCTACAATCCATCCCTTACTTATAGAGTTTCAACAAAGACTGGTCCAGGTTGTATATAATAACCTTAAGCCAAACCATCTCTTACAAAATGCAGTCTCTTTCAGTTGCTAGGCAGATTTCCGGGGCGGTTTATTGACACTTTGGTCTAAGACATGCTATTGATTTCTAGCATTGCAATTTCCCATTATGTCATGAAATAAGCCTCCAAAGCCATACATCACATTTAACATGTCCAGATTGTGACCTTTGGTCGCTAACACGATAGCATTAGCTTTCACATTGATTAGGATGGGATGCTAGGCTTAGCACTACTGACCTGCTGCCTACTGTTTCTTGATCTACTGAAATGAGGGGCCTTCATCTGCAAGGCTAGCCTTCTGGATTTTTATTATTTTTTATACAATGCTCTGGTGCCCTTCCTTATTCTGCCATGCTACAGTTAAATCACTAAGCTAAAATATGAGCGTGGAGGCTAGCCTACACCTTGGGTTCTCAAACTCCATCAATGTGGGCCTGCCCTCTGAAAACAGTGCCACACCCACGCCCCCCCCCCCCCCCCCCCCAACCCCCCAAATGTGTCCATTATGCAAGGCAGCGTTAGCTAGCACATAACGTTATACAGCAAGCAGACCCGTCGCCAAGGCTCAGACTCAAGGCGGGTATATGAACTGCATAGGGGGGCACAATTATTATTTTTGATAATCCGATATGCTATTGTATCCTTGCAGTATTCGTGCAGCACTGACACGCATACTAATTGGGCTATACTGAGGTCTCATACTAAACAAATTGGTCTCAGGTAGATAGATTTAATGTACCGATGTAGGATAGGCCTAATATTATTAGAATGCAGCAAGTTACATTATAACGTGGGGAGGCAAAGTTGGTGCAATGCAGACATTCTCTGACTAATCAAGGGCACTTACAAGGCCTGGTCAACCTAATTTAGGCCTAAAATTACATTATAGCCTAACATGGAGTGGCAAAGTTGGCGCATCAAATGTAGATATTCACTGACTGGACAATAATCGGTAGACCTTGTCAACAATTGGCTTTAGAAAATGAATTTGTCAAGGATAGCCTCGGCTACATGGCTACATGACTAAAATGGGGAGACTGACAGTGGCACGCTATCAGAGCACTTGCAAATTATATACAGTATGACGATGTGATCATCACATTAAACCATCCATCAACAGCTATACGACCAGCCAGTCATCCTCATCATGTACCATGTTATGCACGAAGCACATTAAATATGACCGTGCAGCAGCCCACATCTCTGCAATTGAAAAAGCACCACGGCAGATGCTGACGCAAATACAGCAGGCTACAACTAGCAACTAACACACACACACACACACACTGAACCTAGGCTACTGTACGCTCTCTCGTTCTCCCCCTGGCTCGGTAAAGTTGAAGGCGGCGTTTCTCATTGTTGAATCTTCTCATCAAAATGTCCTTAAACTCATCCTTGAACTTGTAGGTCCAAACTAAATTAGCTGAGCCTCGCTTTTGTGCAAAGGCCTAGGTCTACTACACCGATGCTCGGAGAAAACAAGTGTTTAAAAGTAGTTTTCATTGCGGCTTAACCTTAACTGCTGTGGAAACGTTGTGTTTCAGGCTCCAGATATTGGTTGTTGGTTGTTGCTAGAACCTCGTCAAACAAAATTAAAAACACACCATTGTTTCTCTGTTTTAATGTCTTAATTTATAAGGAATATAAAGTTAGTATTTTTAAATTATTTAGCCTACAGATTAACATTTTTTCCCCCCATTTTCTGTGCGCCGGTTGGGGGGGCGGGCCCGGCCCCTTAAGGCCCGCCCATAGCGACGGGTCTGACGGCAAGTTAGCTCAGTGGCACCTGTTGCTAGGTAACGGTTTGATGATTTGCACCATACATTCATGCCTGCGGGGGGAGGCTCTCCCTGCACTATCTGCCAATTTAGTATACATCTCTCCCATTATTTAATTCAATCTTCTGAATCTTCTTTAAAATCACGTTTCATTCCTAAAAACCATAGACATTTAAAAAAAACAAAAAAAAAGTTCTCTAACCATCCCTCCGCACCTCCCCTGAATTTCTTTGGGGCCCCCCAGGGGAGGCCCACCTCACAGTTTGGGAATGCCTGGCCTAGACGGAAGTGGTTGAGATATATCACTCGTGTCCTAGGTGTCTGCTGCACCAACCTTCATAATCCTGCCCATGTTCATCCCAGCTCATTTGGAGGTGTAAATGTGATTGGCTTGACATAATATCACAGCGTATAGGTCATTGATTTAACAGGCTGGGAGTATCTAGTCGGGATTGATTTTTTTGTTGTTGTCATAATCAGAGAACACAGTGCATCTGTTGTAGGTCACCTTTTGGCAATTACTGCGGTGTGTGTTTAGTTTGTGTGTGTGTGTGTGTGTGTGCGTGTGCGTGTGTGTGCGTGTGTGTCAGGCACGTACTGTGAGGTTTGAGATATGGTAAGCATACTGTAGGCACAAATTGTGACGGAGTGCAGTGTTAAGGAAATACCACATTCATTCACATTGACACACATTGATACTATAGAACCCGCTAATAAACACTAAGTGAAATGTTACAGTGGTGGATTTTATGATCAAATTACAACACCCCCCCCACCCCGGAATCTGGCAGAGGCCTACTCTTAGAGGCCGACTGTAGGCCTGCTTTTAGAGGCTGACTGTAGACCTACTCTTAGAGGCTGACTGTAGACCTACTCTTAGAGGCTGACTGTAGGCCTACTCTTAGAGGCTGACTGTAGGCCTGCTCTTAGAGGCTGACTGTAGGCCTAATCTTAGAGGCTGACTGTAGGCCTACTCCTAGAGGCTGACTGTAGGCCTACTCTTAGAGGCTGACTGTAGGCCTACTCTTAGAGGCTGACTGTAGGCCTGCTCTTAGAGGCTGACTGTAGACCTATACTCTTAGAGGCTGACTGTAGGCCTACTCTTAGAGGCTGACTGTAGACCTACTCTTAGAGGCTGACTGTAGATCTACTCTTAGAGGCCGACTGTAGGCCTACTCTTAGAGGCTGACTGTAGGCCTGCTCTTAGAGGCTGACTGTAGGCCTGCTCTTAGAGGCTGACTGTAGGCCTGCTCTTAGAGGCTGACTGTAGGCCTGCTCTTAGAGGCTGACTGTAGGCCTACTCTTAGAGGCTGATTGTAGACCTACTCTTAGAGGCTGACTGTAGGCCTACTCTTAGAGGCTGACTGTAGGCCTTCTCTTAGAGGCTGACTGTCGACCTACTCATAGAGGCTGACTGTAGACCTGCTCTTAGAGGCTGACTGTAGGCCTACTCTTAGAGGCTGACTGTAGACCTACTCTTAGAGGCTGACTGTAGGCCTACTCTTAGAGGCTGACTGTAGACCTACTCTTAGAGGCTGACTGTAGGCCTACTCTTAGAGGACCTCAGCCCTTAGTCCATTTATCATAATGATAACTTGACATCATCTAAACCAGATGACTGTAACATTCGGTGACTTTGATACTTTAAGTCAGATATCGAATTACGGCTTAACTCTTAACTCCAGGACACAACAGGAAGCGCATCAAATCGCATTTGCAATAATTCGATATGAAGAAAAATTAGATGCACCATCTTTTTTCAATTACGTTGAGGCATAAAGGGATTGTTAATCCCCCTCCCTCGTCGCCAGAAGCTCTAATGAATTTGCTTATCGTCTAAGATGCTGATGTGACCCACTTCCGCAAAAAAACTAAAAAAACATACAAGTCTGTTTTGTCCTTCCCAAGTTCCCATACATGTGTGTTGTGTGTGTAATGGATGCAAATCTATTCACAGGGACAGTAAACATGGAGGGTGTTTGGCAGAAAAATCCCGCTGTTTGTGTTTATGTAGTTGAGGCAGAATTGGAGAGGAAAATATTAATGAAGCTTCTGTTTAGGTTAGCCCCATGATGGATGGTGTATTAACTCTGTTGTGTGAGACCCCTTTCTATTGTCAATGTGCATTACACAAATTAGGCCTTACAAATGTCCCACCCACCCCCCCCGTTGAGCGACTCCACCCAGCTAATACCGCTAATAGCCTTGATTTGAGTGTGTGTGTGTGTGTGTGTGTGTGCGCATGTGTGTGCATGTGTGTGCGTGCGTGTGCGTGCGTGTGTGTGTGTCCGTGTTTAATGATGGGTTCTATTCAGATGAATCTGAAGATACATTACGTCACTGGGTCTGGACAGTGTCCCCACCTCTCCTGGGTGACAAATGGGATTTTCATTACCTTATCTCTCTTTTCCTTATCTCTCTTTCCTTCCTCTCTATCTCTCTTTCTTCCTTTTGTTCTGCTCTGATTTCCGACAGGCCTCCCATATTAATTTGGCCGTCTGTTGGATCAATGTGTGTAATATTGTATCTGTCTGTTTGGTCTGGCGTGTGGGTGTTAGCCCCAGGTCTAGGCGTGCGTATGTGTGTGTTTGAGGGATATGCCTGTCGGAGGTGTCTGTAGGGTGGACGCACACACACACACACACACACACACACACACACACACACACACACACCACCACACCACGCCACACACACAGAGGTGACACGGTCACCGTCATTAGACCTTCACAGGCATCTGCTTCAGTCAGCGACGTGACGCGATCCTTCACCTTCTACATGACAGTCGGCCATTTACTCTTCAATTTATGCCGCCCATGGCCTTTATCAGTGCGTTGTAGGGGGGGGGGGGGTAGAGGTATGTCTCACTGCGTCCGAGCTTTGATTTGTGTTACTGCTTTTATTCTCACAGACATGGTAATGACACACTGTGTTTTGGAAGGGTCCTGACGGATGGCCGCATAGTGCAGATCGTATGTGCGGAGACCCGATTACATCACAATACATTTGGGTACAGAAGGTCTGTCTGGCGCGCTACCGCCCGATGACACCAGATTAATCCAATACCCAGTTCAACAGAGCAATCGGCCCGGTCGTTGACTGCGGTCCAGCCGCTGGCCGAGCAGCTCTTGGCTTATTGGGGGTGGGGGGGGGGGGGGTCACTGAGGTTGGGACCCTGAGGTGTGGGTGGATGTCCAGAGAGGCGTATGGGGTCAGTGCTGGGCCACTAGGGGTCAGTTCCTGATCCATCACCATGCTCTCTCTCTACACCTCCGTTGGGTTCCGTCCTTGCAGGGGTTAACCAGCCTGGGGAGGAACACACTTGTAATGAAACGATACAGATGATGGCGGTACCCTGATGACAACTATTTATCCTCCTAGACCATTATCTGCTGTTCTGTTGGCGGTTTGGTCATTACTCAGAGACATGGTGCAGTGGTGAATGGATGTATATGGGTGTGCAAAGAAAACATGATTACATTATTATTGTACTGTACCAGCATGAATATCTACAAAACTTTAATGTATGGTTATTAATGGGGGGTTGTTGGTAAAGGTTTAAACAATCACCTTTACATTTTCCCCACCTCTTTATCCAAGCTCATTGGTCACAGTGAGGATGAGGAGGAGCTGGGTGATGCAAAGTATCTGAGGATGCTTAGAGAGGGTCAGACCTTCTGTCACCCGACCCCTGACCTCTCCAGATGACCCTGAACCCTGCTATGGGATTGAACCCTGACCGCTGTGAGAGAGAGGTAAAAAACAACAACACAGCTCACACGTTCACACGGCCGGCCTCCATCTTGACCCTCCGGTTTCTACGTTTGTCTTCATGTCTCCGCGGCCCCTTCTCACAAAACAAACGGCAAAAACGCTCCTATTACCACCCTCAGTCTTCGGTACTTCATTCATTGGCGATGTCAACTGGCAACCGGCAAATACCGTGTGAATTTCAAAGCCAGACAAGGGGTTGAGGGAGCTATGAGGTAAATCAGTCTTCCCATTCCTTCTTCCTCCCCTCCCTGTCTTTAGAGCTCTCTTCACCTTCGTCTGGTGGGGGAGGAAGTGGGGATTCATAGGGAGGAAGTGGGGATTCATGGGGAGGAAGTGGGGATTCATGGGGAGGAAGTGGGGATTCATGGGGAGGAAGTGGGGATTCATGGGGAGGAAGTGGGGATTCATGGGGATTCATGGGGAGGAAGTGGGAATTCATGGGGAGGAAGTGGGGATTCATAGGGAGGAAGTGGGGATTCATAGGGAGGAAGTGGGAATTCATGGGGAGGAAGTGGGGATTCATGGGGACGAAGTGGGGATTCATGGGGAGGAAGTGGGGATTCATGGGGATTCATGGGGAGGAAGTGGGGATTCATGGGGAGGAAGTGGGGATTCATAGGGAGGAAGTGGGGATTCATGGGGAGGAAGTGGGGATTCATAGGGAGGAAGTGGGGATTCATAGGGAGGAAGTGGGGATTCATGGGGAGGAAGTGGGAATTCATGGGGAGGAAGTGGGGATTCATGGGGAGGAAGTGGGAATTCATGGGGAGGAAGTGGGGATTCATGGGGAGGAAGTGATGATTCATGGGGAGGAAGTGAGGATTCATGGGGAGGAAGTGGGGATTCATGGGGAGGAAGTGGGGATTCATGGGGAGGAAGTGGGGATTCATAGGGAGGAAGTGGGGATTCATGGGGAGGAAGTGGGGATTCATGTGGAGGAAGTGGGGATTCATAGGGAGGAAGTGGGGATTCATGGGGAGGAAGTGGGGATTCATGGGGAGGAAGTGGGGATTCATGGGGAGGAAGTGATGATTCATGGGGAGGAAGTGAGGATTCATGGGTAGGAAGTGGGGATTCATGGGGAGGAAGTGGGGATTCATGGGGAGGAAGTGATGATTCATGGGGAGGAAGTAAGGATTCATGGGGAGGAAGTGGGGATTCATGGGGAGGAAGTGATGATTCATGGGGAGGAAGTGAGGATTCATGGGTAGGAAGTGGGGATTCATAGGGAGGAAGTGGGGATTCATGGGGAGGAAGTGGGGATTCATGGGGAGGAAGTGGGGATTCATGTGGAGGAAGTGGGGATTCATAGGGAGGAAGTGGGGATTCATGGGGAGGAAGTAAGGATTCATGGGGAGGAAGTGGGGATTCATGGGGAGGAAGTGGGGATTCATAGGGAGGAAGTGGGGATTCATGGGGAGGAAGTAAGGATTCATGGGGAGGAAGTGGGGATTCATGGGGAGGAAGTGAGGATTCATGGGGAGGAAGTGGGGATTCATGGGGAGGAAGTGGGGATTCATGGGGAGGAAGTGGGGATTCATGGGGAGGAAGTGGGGATTCATGGGGAGGAAGTGGGGATTCATGGGGAGGAAGTGGGGATTCATAGGGAGGAAGTGGGGATTCATGGGGAGGAAGTGGGGATTCATAGGGAGGAAGTGGGGATTCATGGGTAGGAAGTGGGGATTCATAGGGAGGAAGTGGGGATTCATGGGGAGGAAGTGGGGATTCATGGGGAGGAAGTGGGGATTAATGGGGAGGAAGTGGGGATTCATAGGGAGGTTGGCTGGCGTTCCTGGCTAAAGCTGTCATTACCTGGCTGACACCCAGATGAATGAAGCCATTGGAGGGTGGTATCAGAGCCAGCTGGGAGGGCTCAAGTATGCATTATACATGGTGCTGTACATATAGTGCACACCATGTGTGAATGCACACAAACACACATGCATGCATACACACACACACACACACACACACACACACACACACAGACACACACACACACACACACACACACACACACACACACACACACACACACACAAACATACAGCACAGTCTCATTAATTGCACTGTTTATTTTAATGGACACAGACTAGTCATCCATGATCAGATGGGATATGTAGATGAGGATGATACTGCTAGACAGTATAATACAGTACATTGCCAGTTTGGAAACCTATAAATGTCTAGCTGAGTACCTAGAACTGGAACGAGGAACTGATTCACTGATAAGATACTGTGAGGACAAGCGATAACAAAAATCCCAATGTACCTGTACCCGTACTTACACATGGTAAATAAACTTTCTATCCTGAATTAACTCTGAAACCAAGCATTTGCAGAGAGCTGCCATTTTGAACTCCATCCCCCCAGTAGAGGCGGTTGAGTCTCCTGAAGGTGACATACGGTACATTTACACTCTCCTCTCCTCCACCCTCCACTCTGAGAGCCCCTCAACTTCCAGGCCCATTACTCAAATGTTGAGTGGAAAAATGGGCCGAGAAATAATCAAATCAAAGCTGCGTGTTGAGGACCAGGCGTTGAGAGGACAGACCAGGGTGTCATGTGCATGAGGTGTGGCGCTTGTGTTTATCAGATAATGCAAAAGTAATGAATGATTATGAACTAGAGATGTAATGGTATAAAAAATTTAATCTAATTTTATCGTGGTTTATCATTATACCGGTTATCGTTACAGTACATCCCTATTATGAACAGTCGTGAATTTAATGTTGGAGAATTAAGAGTTGTGGCTGTGTCAGCTGTGTCCACACAGGTAGATAATATTAATGGCATCTTACAGTAAAGGCCATACATGATTGGATAATGCAATGTGAGAGCCAAGTCTAGTATTAATAGTACTTTCCTGACTTCTGTTCTTTCCTCCTCTAGCCTTCACAGGACCCTTTTGTGGTTTAACAGATTTGGAAGAAGCTCGTTGACCAGCAGTGACAACCATGAAACGGTTTTGGGTGGCAGTGGATAGAGGACCTTGTCAGTGGATATAGCCTACCTTCCTTCAGTGGACTGACAAAGTGGTTGTCAGTGGATAGCCTACCTTGTCAGTGGATAGCCTACCTTGTCAGTGGATAGCCTACCTTCCGAACAAAGCCCTCGGTGGAGGTGAAAACCGCTTGCTTTCAAACCGCTTGCTTTCAAACCGCTTGCTTTCAAACCGCTTGCTTTCAAACCACTTGCTTTCAAACCGCTTCCTTTCAAACCGCTTCCTTTCAAACCGCTTGCTTTCAAACCGCTTGCTTTCAAACCGCTTGCTTTCAAACCGCTTGCTTTCAAACCGCTTGCTTTCAAACCGCTTGCTTTCAAACCGCTTGCTTTCAAACCGCTTGCTTGCAAACCGCTTGCTTTCAAGTGAATTTCAACTCACTCGCTCTAGTCTTTCAACAGTGAAAGCAGTGCAGCCGACTGGAGAAATATCACCTTGGCTTTCGAGAGTCACCTTTCTGGACTGTGGGGGAGAGAGAGCGTCTAGCGGGAGAGCGTAGGTCTGATAAAGGTTGGGCATGAATACTGCATGTGCCATTTGGGCCGCTTACGCGTCTCTGTGCCTGGCAGATCCAGCGACACGCTCCGCGGGGTCGCGGGGTCGTGTGTAGTTTAGGATAACCCTGCGGGGATTGTTCCACACGGGCTGCTCCGAATGCAGTTTCCCCCGTATCAATTAGCTGTTATTAACACTTCACTGGCCACACCAATGAGGTCTTGACTGTGTGGGTGGCTTTTTAATGTCCTTCATGGTTTGACAGGGCTTCCATAGTCCAGATGTTCACTTTAGCACACAAAATAACATTTTACCCCCATAGTTTGTCCTTCAACTGAGGTCAGTAGAGATGACTGTTTTCTCAAGACAGAAGGTACACTTTAGAGAGGACTGGATTCAAATCTGACTTGAGAAGAGCTTTGGTAGTAGCCTTTAGTGTTATTTCCTCAATCCCACACCCTCGCAGTCACCCCAAAGAAATTGTAGTTCATTAATGGATATAGAATTACCGTTTACCTGCAGTAAATCTCACGGAGGGCTTTTGTCTGTCAGTGAAGAGTATTACATCACAAACAACATAGCCAAGAGCACTGTAATGTCATCTACAAGCAGCAGTGGGCCCTTAAAGCAGTCTCCATGCATCCACATCATGG
The DNA here is from genome assembly GCF_949987555.1 of Borostomias antarcticus. Classification (NCBI taxonomy): domain Eukaryota; kingdom Metazoa; phylum Chordata; class Actinopteri; order Stomiiformes; family Stomiidae; genus Borostomias; species Borostomias antarcticus. The sequence goes on from NC_140251.1 coordinate 14,890,997, forward strand.
CCCTCAACGTCTTTATTGAGCCCACAAATATTATTTACTGTGACAAAACAGTAGTCTGCCTTACGCATTATTGATCAGGCGGTGTGACTGAGAGGACACAGAACGGCCATCCTGAGGACCCAATCACCACCGAGAGGGTGACCAGGTGGAGGAAAATGACCCAGAATGGAGCCCAACCTGTAATCATCTATATGAATCGTCCGCGAGCACGGCAGTTACCAGAGAAAACACATCTGTCTACGGTGACTTATTGATTTCATAAGACTGGCGACGTGAGGCGGGCCATGACTGGCGTGGTCTCGTGACCAGTCGGTGCGTCAGGAGGGATGGGACCTGGGCAGGAGCGTGGAACCTCTCAACGATTCTCAATCCCCTAATGCGCGCAGGAAATCCAATTCCACATGGCCGTAATTGAAATTTATTTTGTCACCACGATGGCAAGTCGGCATCGTTTATCGAGCTCTGCTACGCTGGGGGTTGCAGACTTAAAGAATAAATACATGGGAGAGCTAGAAAAAGGGGGCTTTTCCAACTGTGTACACTATTGATACTGTAATCATGGGAAATCAGCAGTCTTTGTTTGAGTCAGTGAGGTCTGTTATGATCAGGTAGGGCATGTTGGTATTGAGTATGATTCAGTGATTTCTCAGGGTTGATATACCCCTTTCATATTTTCATTCATATTCATTATATGGAAATGCAGTAGATTTAGTACCCTGTCAGATATGATCACATAACCTCAACCCAGTCCACACACAAGAGACCCAAGACTGAGGCCTGGTGTAACACAAACCTCCCTGGGTATCCTGCTAGATCAGCATCAGCCTCTCCACAGCAGCTGGGCTGAATCTCCATGGATCAGGAGCAGAGCGAGAGAGGCGGCCGGAGGTTCGCCCTTCCTAGCTCCCCGCCGCGCTTGGAACACAGAGCATGAAGGGGTCCATTACACCGCCCGTACCCCCCTCCACAGGCCCTGACACGGCTCCGGTTCAAACCAGCGCCTGAGCCAGGGCTCCCCGACCACGGTTCAGCTCCTCCAGTAACGCGTGCTTCACCGCCATCTGACTCTCAGATTAATGAGTAACTGAATCACATTTCTGAGAGCTTGATCATTAAACTAGAGCGATCAATCACATTAGAGCTGAGGGGCTTCAGTAGGTTATTATATATTCTAATAAGGCCATTTCCAGCACTTAATTGGATAGCTTCGTTAGGAAACATAGCACCGAGATACTACTTATGGAAGAGTCTGTAGTGTGTGTGTATGTGTGTGTGAGCCTGTGAGTGTGTGTGTGTGAGCCTGTGAGTGTGTGTGTGAGCTTGTGAGTGTGTGTGTGTGTCTTTGAGTGATATCAGGAAGCTGCTTATTAAAACATGTTTTGCAGTTACACCACTGAACCCCAAGACAGTTCTCACACATTCTGTTTTCAATTTCTGATTCATTTGCATCTCCACCCTTTAATGAGAGATGAGTCTTCATTAGCCATGTTTCCATCCAC
>NC_140251.1:14897495-14907495 GCF_949987555.1 Borostomias antarcticus
GCCCATTTCTGGAGGAATTAGCCTTCCCTCCACCTGCTGTAATTGTGCAGCAGTGCTTAGAAGCAGCGCATCGTTCTGCTGTGTCCTGTTTCCTGGCTTGTTTACTGTAATTCTGTATCCTGGCCAGGCGCTAGGAACTTGGTAGCGAAACCTGCTGCTTTTGGTTATCTTCTTACTTCAAACTCAGCAAGTTGGCAATAAGCCCACGTTGAGACTATCGATTTTCTCCACCGCCTCTTGTAAAATGAAACCTGGAATTGTTTTTCCCCCTTCCTCTCTCACTTTGCAGGTTACAGCTTTCAGCAAACTTTATATCGTAGAATGATTTATATAACTGCTCAGCTCCCCTGAGCCTCAAGAAAATACTTTGTTTTAACCACATGCTTCTCTGTTCATATCTGCACTGGTGTTATTGAACAGTATGACGAGCAATAATTCAGTGATTTATATTACATACGACCACTTGGCAGCATAGTCATTTCATATACAGTACTTACACACACCACTTGTTGGCTGTACCTCTGCATATCTTTATGCCTCTTGATTCCAAATTGACCTCAGGAATCCTGTTTTCTCCCTCTCTGGCTCTGACGGGTGCCGAGTCCTCTTAATGAGGCTTTGTCCCTGCTCAGTGGGGGAGGGCTCCCGACCATGGGAAGGAGCTCCCGCTGTGTGATTAGTAAATTGTGGCTAATTAGATGGACAGAGAGGTCACTGGCAATGATAAAGTGAAGGGAGGCTCTGGGTGGTAATGTGCATGTCAGCTGGTGCTGCCGCAGCACAACAAGGAGGGAACTCAGATTAGATGGATTTGAAGTGGCCCTCAATATAGAGCTATTAAAAGCTATTAAAAACATCACTCCTAATACCATGTTATTAAAAATGTTCAGGCTAAGGCAAAATTGTGCTTGGACTCTTCGGTGACCATGAGGGGGGTCAGTGAGGTCGATAACCGGAGATGATGAGAAGAGAACGAGTTTTCGAGTAAGTTCCCTAACCCTGACTTCCTTTGTGATACTGGTGACTTCCTTTGTGATACTGGTACGTCAGCTCCACCCAGCCCGTCCAGTCAGGAAGTCCTTAGTAATACTGGTACGTCAGCTCCACCCAGCCCGTCCAGTCAGGGAGAGACGGGTCGGTCCAGTCAGGGAGAGACGGGTCGGGGTAGTTGATGCGAATGCACTCAGGGACTGATGACGGGAAGGAGAGAATTAGGAGAAGATGAATCGCAAATGTGATCCAAACTGAGCAGATTAGATCCATATCAGGGCAGACATGCTCCGGATCTTTCCATTTACACTATCAAACATCCGCCCTCTTTCTCATTTAGCTTCATACCCGAACAAGACACTGCTGGAACATTATTTGGTTATCCTTTATGCGCAAACAATGTATTAGACATGCCGTGCTCAGAGGAACCAGCCAGAGACTCTGGTGGATCTTGCTATTTGCAGCGCTTGCCCTTTGCGTGGGCTAGCTTGCTATTGTCGGTGGCAGCTCTGCCTACAGTACAGTAAGTCTCTCAGAGGACATGGCTGACCTCTTCTCCACCAGGGCTGGGCAATTAGTCCACAAAATGGCCGACTGTAAATCTCCTGTGGGGAGGGCTTGTCAGGGCCACCAGGAGGTGAGCCCCGCAACGAGGAATTAAACACACAATATTATTGCATGGCAGCAGTTTTATGGTGTCAGGAGCAGCCCAGAGCGAGGATGGGACCAGGAACCAGGATGCTCATTTAAAGGCTACATGATGCACAATATAGAGGAGGTTGTAGCCACTGTGTTGTGAGTGTTTGAGACTCAGGCTCCTGTTTTTGCAAAAAGTTAAAAATGGCATTTTGCTTTCTAAGCAATATGTTTCATGTGAAAATGTATAGGCAAGCAAAAACACATGGAAACAAATAGAAATCCCCAAGTCCCCAGTCATTGGAATTCTCTTTCTTTGCATTTTCTTTGCACTAGAGGGTCTATTGTTTTTGAGGTGTTTCAGAAACATGCATATCAGCTTTGATGAACACAGTCCTTCCTGAGGAGCCTATGATAGTGTGGAGTTATTCATTACATTAGGACTGAGAGTTTATACAGTGTTGTGCATTCCTCATATTCGTTATATTACAGGGCTGAATGAATGCAATGTTGTGCATTCCTCATATTCTTTACAGTAGGACTAATACAATGTTGGGTATTTCTTATATTCATTACATTACAGTAAGACTAATACAATGTTGGGTATTTCTTATATTCATTACATTACAGTTAGACTAATACAATGTTGGGTATTTCTTATATTCATTACATTACAGTAAGACTAATACAATGTTGGGTATTCCTCATATTCATTGCATTAGGACTGAATGAATTCAGTATTGTGTATTCCTCATTCATTGGGAATGCTGCAACCAAAAATCCTTGCAGAGCTTAAAATTCTGTGTTTCCTTGTCAAGTATAGAGTGTAGAAAGACTGCTGACGACACCAACATGTCTGTCAGGCTGCTGATGGACAGATAACTAACTGGGAACTACAATGGAAATGTTCCATAGCCTTCAATATGTGGACTGGAAAAGCGCCAATTTGGGGTAACACCCGAAGTGGGATGGAAGGGGTAGGAAATATTGTGCTCTTTCTATTCACAGAAGCTCTCTGCCTCAAAATAGGCGAGGGCACAGCAGAGACAGTAATAAGAGTCTATCCAAATGGTGTGAGTGATAGAATGGTGGTTTTTGGCCAAGAGAAGAGCAATTTTTGGGGCCAAGAGAAGAGTGGCATTTTTTTTACCAGAACATCAACGGACACCAGTTACCACTCTGAATATCCTGTCTTTGAAAACGAGAGTTTATGGTATTTTTGAGGGATTTTGTCTATGCACATATGGATCCATCGAGTGTGTTAGCGGCGACAGGCTTTATCTCAAGAGTGCACCGTTTGACGAAACCTTCATATTGGCCATTATAAATGATCGTAAATAACCTTATAACATGGCTTATAATGATAAATTACAAACCTGTCCTTTAACATAAATGAAATAGTGGTGACCGAGAAAGCTAAATGACCAAGCTTAGTCCAGGCTGGCTTCACTGTGAGCAAGACAGAGCTTTCTTTCCTCCGACAAGGTGGACAGACTTCTGTTTTCAGAATACATTTTTGTTTGTGCTCTGACCTCAGAAAGTTTTCATTCCATGTTGAAGCTACTTCTCCGTAGGCCTGTTTATTTTTGCACTGATACGTACTGTATCATAATAAATTAACAAAATGTTGTTCAGTCTCCTTGCTGGTTGTTCTGACACATTCAGAATAATTTGTCTACTGCTTTTGCTGCTGTCGGCGAAATGCTGCGGCTTGCTTCGTGCATGTGTTCGTAAAATGAAGAGAAAAGTTGCCAATTTTTAAAGGAACGGGTAGTTGCTTGAACTAAGTACTACTTACTAGTTGAGCAGGAAAATCTTTAGTCAGGGGCAGCCCTATAAAGACTACGAAATGAGCTAGCCTAATGTTATCTAGCTAGCTTGGCTGAGCTTACTAACATAGCTGGCAATATAGCAGCATGGGACTATACCCCAAACCTCCACACGTTCATCCTTTCACTCCAACCTTTTTATCCCTTACCTAAATTCCACACGTAGAGTAGTGGTCAGAGCACTGGACTCCCACACGGGACATTCTCAGAGATTACCGTCTATGCTGAGCGAAACTCCTCTAGTCTCTAGCTGAATCCCAAATCGCACACTTAGGCGAAAGTGCAGAGTACTCGCGGCCTTGTGGCCTTACATGCGCGTTCCCGCTAAGTCCACAAGGGCTCAGGGTCCCAAAACGGAATTACTAGGTCCACAAGTGCGCCACTGCCGCCATTTTGTGCACTTTAACTGCCCTTACCGAAAGTCCGCAATTTCGCGGACTTTGGAGCAGAAAATACCCACAGTCCACCGCGTCTCATGTGACACAGTGCTTGAGTGCATCCGAGTCATGATCCGAGTGCATCACACATAAATTATGACATTTGCCGATAACACAACATTTATCTTGAAATCCACATGCTCCAAACATGTAAATGTGGGGTTAAAAAAAAAGTTTCTTATCCAGCTCACATGCTTCTAGGTGAGTCCAAGGCTGTAGCCAAGCGAGCAGAGCTCTCCAGCGAGCCTCCAGCCAGGGAGGTGGGGGGGGGGGGAAGGGGAGGGAGGTGGGGGGGACGAGGGGGGGGGGGTCATGGGTGGGGGTCTCTGACTGATAGTGTTGCCTCTTCCCTCATAACCATTGGCTGATTTGTGAATATTGCTCCCCCTTGGTTTAATCTGCAGTGTGCTGTGAGGCGGAAACCATTCTCAGAAGGCCGCTGGGGGGGGGCTGTTAATTTATCTCCCGTGTGTTAACATTGTCGTGGCGGGGCGCCCAGTCACGACCGACCGGCCGGCTGCTCGCCGCGCGGGGAAGGAGACACGGCGCGGGGGGAACGTTGACCTGTTCTGACCCCAAACCCTGTGACGGACTCCATTAAAAGATGGGCCAGGGGATCCGAGGGCGTCTTCGATTTCTATTACTGTTTACCCCCCCGGATCCGAAGGACATCCATCCAGGACGCACGCGGACCCCCTCCATCCACCCAGACACGATGACGGATTCTCCGTACGGTCGCCCTTGTCGTCTGTGCTGAGGCCACATCTGATTAACAATAGGTTTGCTTGATGCTTCTTGGTATTTGACAGGACCTAAGACATACACTGTAGTAGTGTTGGACGTGTGAGGCACCCAGGGCTCTCTAGTTTAGGGTCACAGCAGAGTAGCTCCTCCATGAGTGGTGGGTGAGAGGAGGAGGAGGAAGAGGAGGAGGAGAAGGGGATGTCCTCCAGCTATCTGGGGTCCATCTGGCTGACCAATGGAGGGATCAATAAAACATGGTGCAAGATGTATAATCTCATTAAATGGCCTCTACTGAGAAATATGGCCCTCTATGATAATGAGAAATATGGCCCTCTATGATAATGAGAAATATGGCCCTCTATGATAATGTGCTGATGTTGATCTGCAGTTCTATATTGAGCTGCTGTGATGTCACTGGTCTCTCACTGAAATGTGTTTTACTCTCCCCTGAACTAATGCTCTTGTTTTGATTGGCGGACGAAAAACTTAAATGGTTGTCTTTCTTTTTTTATTATATTGCGGAACCCATGCAGGTGCTAGTCAAACAAAGGATCCAAAATAACACTCCATTTTGTGAAAAACTAATTTCTACCCCATTGAATATCCAACAGCGGTATGTGTAGGTACCCCCCCCCCAGCAGACCGGGGACCATTCTGCAGAATTAATCTTTGCAGAGTTCTTTGTCATTGGCTCTGTCAAACAGTGTGGTTGCCATGGAGACACTGGCGGGCCCAGATATAACCTTCGGGGAGAAATGCATGAGGACCCTCTATCATCTGATATTCAATAATTTGGTGTTGATAATAACTGGAAAATCAATGGCGATCCCTTGGGGGGTAGACGGGGGGTAGACTGTGTGTGTGTGTGTGTGTGTGTGTGTGTGTGTGTGTGTACAGGGGGTGGTGTTGCTTACTGTATATTTTCCGTGTTCTGTGTCAAGGAGTGCAAATCAAAGGGGGCCTCAATGGGTGTGCTTGACTCTTCTGACTGGAGGAGATGTGTGTCCTAGACCACATGTTTGGGCCCAGACACCGGGTGTGCTTGACTCTTCTGACTGGAGGAGATGTGTGTCCTAGACCACATGGTTGGGCCCAGACACCGGGTGTGCTTGACTCTTCTGACTGGAGGAGATGTGTGTCCTAGACCGCATGGTTGGGCCCAGACACCACTGAGGGGGACCTGTGCTGTATGTACTGTAACACAACCAGCGGTGATCTCCCATTCACACAGTTTCAATACGTCTATGCATGGGGCTTTCTATGTAAACGTAATTTATTTTTGACTAGAGGATGTGAAAATGACTTTTTTCACCCATACACCTATAATATACATCAGTATTGCTGGGAGTGTTGCCTTCCTTAATGGGAATAGCGAAGCAGTCTTTGCATTTCAACATTTCAGTGGTTTGTGGAATTGTCTGCCTATTCCTCTTGTTTTGAGGACATATTTTTCAAAGCGGATTGACCCATGTTTGGTCAAAATGTTTCACTTTTACAATAGCTTGGTGAAGGAACATGGCCGCCAATGTGTTCACAGCACAAAGGGATGGAAAGGAGGAATAGAGTGTGTGTTCGTGTGTGTTGCTGATATAGAATCACCATTAGCATATAAAAGCAGAGGGTCACTTGAGCCCTCTTCCTCATTGACCTCAATGTCAAGTGGTAATTTGGTTCTGTTCAGCAGACAATGTTTTGAGCTGTGAATTACATCCAATTATCATATTTCTTATTCCAAACATGGAGGAGTCCACTTATTACACATGGCTTCATCCACTAACTCACACATGCTATAATTTGCAGTAGATACTTGCACATCCTGTCCATTTGTGTTGCCCACTTAACGAGCCCTTGAGATGTTTTAATTTATTTTATTCATCACCTTTACTTAAACTCGAAGATCAACTGAGGTATGAGCCTTATTTACAGTGATGTCGAGTAAATACAAAGTATGCCCTGCACCAAATAAATGATACAAGACAAGCATCATCCTATAGAACATTTGTAGAAAAATAAAATTACAAACAATATTCACATAAAACAAGTACATACAGAATTAAAAATGATCATAAAGTAGTGATTTATGACTGAGGGGAACTAAAGAATCAAGTTTATTCTTGCATGTGCTGCAATTAATCATTGCAGCACATGCAATGAAACAGTACAGTATATAATTAAATACCAAATACAACAAAGTCAATCTTACACCAGGACATGGCTTGTGTGGGATGTATCTGTTTTACCTCTGATTGAGAAGTTACCCATCAAACACTTTCTGATCCAGGCTCCTCGTGTGGAGATCCAACACGCCAACTCTCCCACTCCCTTCCTGTTTTTGTGTTGTTGCCCACTCTTGTTTTCTTATCAGAAGGACAGAAAATATGATTCCTGCCTCCCGGGTTCCATCATAATTCCAGTCTAATCTATGTGTGGTGAAAAACAGGCCGGCGATCCATCTGCAGCACTGTTATTACCCACAGATCTGCAGCCACTTTCATTCAGGAGGGAGGCGTTTAGGTGAGGTGGGGGGGGTTTAAGCTTATCCTCGGGCTCGCTGACAACTTTGTCTCTGGCCGGGAGCGCAGTCGGTGAAGGGAGGCGCGGGAAATGGATGTGTGTGTCTGTGCAGTAGGCCGGCTGGAGTTCTCCGAGGAACATGATGAACTTATTCCATCGCAACACAAATTATAGAGCACACACAACCGGAGCCGGCAGCAGAACAGTTTCCACACGGATGGAGAGAAACATAAATTGGCTGCTGCCAAAATCTTTATGGACAGAAATGCTTCTTTGTAGTGTTGTCGTCAAGACCACCTAACCGGAGAGCAAGACCAGAGTATATCGAGACCAAGACAAGACCAAGACTTTTAGGGGTTGAGACCGAGTCAAGACCAGGACCAGACCAGGACCAGACCAGGACCAGACCAGGACCAGACCAGGACCAGACCAGGCCAGGACCAGACCAGGACCAGACCAGGACCAGACCAGGACCAGACCAGGCCCGGGGTCCTAGGATTTAGGTGACCCTAAAAGATTTTGTTTGTGGCAAAACACTCCCAGCACAACCAACATACCACACACTCTCCTTTACCAAATGAAGAACACACACACACACACACACACACACACACACACACACACACACACACACAGTGCCCCCTATTCTAACAGTGCCCTATCTATGGCCTTACAATTATGGTGGCTATAAGATTAACTGCACCTGCTGTTCTTACAGTGCTGCATCTTGTTTTGGGAAATTGTGTTTTCAAAACCGAACCAACTCCCGTCCTATCACTAATCTGAATATAAGGTGTTTATGGCTAAAATGCTTTAAATAGATAGGCTAGGCTTCCAGCTGCTGTAAGAATATTAATTACTAGCTCTGCTAACACCTTGTGGCCAGATGTTTCATGACAACATTAACACTGCAGGGGGATTTACTGTATGGTGTGCTGAATTTGAGAAGACCTAATGATACAGGAGAGCACCATACAGAAGCAGCTTAGCTTACGTAGCGTAACCTTTCTTTATCCTTCCTTTCTAAATGACGATAAAAGTTGGACGTGGTCCCAGCAGTCTCTGCAAGTGTAGCATCACAGTATTTACACACTGCGGTGTGCTTTTTTCTTAGTGTAGATTTGCACAAACATTCCTTGTGATTTACGTTGCTAAATTTTATGATGGATGAATTTGCCGACATCCTTAGAAGTAGACGACACCACCTGTCTGCATCTGTCACTTTATTAGACTGAGCGCGTGAGGCGGGTTGATGACACAACCGTTACATTTTTTTAAAATTAGTGACAAGTTATTGGTTACATTTTAAGCGGGGAGTTTTACTTCCAATTACAGTAATGATGTTAACAAATAAATGAGACAATGCACAGGCATCCCCACAGTTGTGGTCTTGGCCAGTCTTGAAATAAAACCCTGAGTCCTCTGTGTCCGAGACCGGGGCAAAACATGACAAGATACAAATGCGGTCGATTCCGAATCGAGACCGAGACCTTCAAAAAGTGGTCTCGCGTACTACAACACTACTTCTTTGTCTCTTGGCCTCTCTTATTCTGTCAATTCAGGCTCACCTTGCTTTTTGGTATGCTTCAAGGTCATGCTATTGTACATGTATAATAGGCACTCTGCCATGCAATTCTCCTGATAGTAACACCTTAATACCACTATCCAGAAGCTACAGCACATGGCAAATCCCAGAGGAAAAAAATGTCAAACTTTTATTGAATCTATTCCGTGGACATATAACTTTTATAAGTTAATCCCTCTACCAGAAGGTTGCGAGATACAAAGAGTGGGGTTTCAAAATTGTTTCCCACCCAAGGTCGGTGTGAAATGCCCCCATGGTTGAAATCAATCTGGAGAAGCATTGAGACAGCAGGCCCTTGGCTCCCTGTTATTGAAGCCTGCAGAATGAGACCAAACAGGTTCACTCCATCTCATTTCAGCTTGCTGATTGGTTGTTGCCGTGAGTTGGCCAAGTGGTGCACAAGAAGCACTCCTATCTACGCTTTCCTATGACATTGCTTTATTACGCTGTTATAACTAAGGTTCAATACATAAACCTTCTGGTTAGAGTGACAATTTCTCTTCAACATTAATGACATCGGGACAGGAAGAAGTGGCGTCATTGCTGCGAGGTCCCTCTTAGTTCTGTAGGTGACATTGCCCTGAAAGGCCTTACGTAGGACATTGAGGTGCTCGGTAGTGCTAGTATCAGCAGAACCCCAGATAGAAGATGAGTAGAATAGCAGGGCCTAACTGCCTCACCCCTTTGCCCTCTGTTCTGATTGTCCTTATAGATCTGCTTTCTCTCTTCAGGAGGAACAAAACTCTTTCACAATCTGAGTCGTATTGACGGTATCGACAGCCACTCGGCTCGCAGCAGGCAGAGTGTGTGAAATCAATGGTGGCCTGTTGTACATGATCTGTCTGCCAGGGAGACATTGCCACCTTCAGCCTCTCCGACTCCAACCGCTGCACGATGTGATTACCCCTCTGCGTTTTCCTTGTGTGTGGAACTCTGCACAGTTCACAAGGTAACGTTGACCCCTGAATAAAGCGTAATAGAAATGATGTGAAGCAGAAAGAAAATTGGGACAATTTGATGTAGTGTACCAATGATGTTACCCATTGTGAAGAGCCACAGCAGTGGAGCAAGTCGTTAAATTTAGTGTATGGTACAGTTACTGTACAGTATTGCAGGACCGCACAGCATTCAAATTGGGAGCTTCTTTGTTCCACGTGAGGGATATTTTTTCGGTCTAGCCAAGGAGAGAGAATGTGAGTCTGGTGTGTGTGGGTTATCAGACCCATTTGTCTGCACCTTGTGTCTGAGACAGTTTAAGACTCTAG
>NC_140251.1:14921951-14924451 GCF_949987555.1 Borostomias antarcticus
ACAGACACAGCTAACACACAGGCACAGCTAACACACAGGCACAGCTAACACACAGACACAGCTAACACACAGACACGGCTAACACACAGACACGGCTAACACACAGACACAGCTAACACACAGACACGGCTTATACTGTAGTTCTGCTGTCAATTAACATCTTTGTGGTAAAAATCTGTTTCTGCTCTGAAACCCCGTCCCTGGGGAATGTGAAACCCCGTCCCTGGGGAAGGCGAGGGCCCAGATGCGGGCACGTTTACGATGGAGATGAAGTCAATGGGTTTTATCAGTCAGTCCACTAAATCTCGCTCAGGACAGCACAGCGAGGATTTAAGAGGGACTTGATGAATTGACCTTTTCCTTTTTCCGTCTCTTTCTTATCCCAATAAGAGCCACGCTGACCTTTTCAGCCATGTATCAAGTCCCTCGCCCCTCCCCTCTCAGCCCCCAGCTCCGCACCCCCTCTGACCTGATGTGAGGGGGCTCTTCAAAATGAGGTTTATCGCCTGGGTCTGCTCTGCTCTCACTCCACACTATCACACTCATCTCCCACACAGAAATGAGGCTTCCGCCGGAAAACACCTCTGCTGCCAACGGCGAGGTGAATCGCTTTCTTTGGAAAACAAAATCTGTTTATCCTAGAACATGCTGGATGGTTTGTCTATATTTGATATTGGGACATTCCTGAACGCAGTTAAGAAAAAGTTAAGAAGACGTTTAAGAAGACACTTAAAGGAGTAGTATATGGAAAATGCATGTTTAGCCCTGTTTTAAGGTTACTTATGATCATATACAATGGTTCAGGTCAAAACGTTGACAAAACTAGCACTTTTAGGAAAGTCAGATAATTGCTCTACCACCGTTTTGGTCATACAATGGATGTGGGTGGGCACCTTGAAAAATCATTGTCTTTGAAATTGAGAGTTTTTGAATGTGTTTTTGAATGAATTTTTCAAGGTGCCCACCCACATCCATTGTATGACCTAAACGTTGGTAGAGCAATTATCAGACTTTCTCAAAAGTGCTAGTTTTGTCAACGTTTTGATCTGAACCATTGTATATGATCATAAGTAACCTTAAAACAGGGCTAAACATGCATTTTCCCTTTACTACTCCTTTAAGAAAATGTTCAGGAATGAGGTCCATTGTCTTTGTTGAAATGAAATGTCCTGTCATGTTCATGATTCAGTCGAAGACACAGAAACCCCTAGGGGTCATTGTCTAAGTCAGGCATTCCCAAACTGTGAGGCGGGCCTCCCCTGGGGGGCCCCAAAGAAATTCAGGGGAGGCGCGGAGGGATGGTTAGAAGAAAAAAAAAAAAAAAGGAAAACATTTTTTATTTTTGAATTTTCTATGTATTTTATGAATGAAACATGATTTTAAAGGTCAGAAAATCGAAATAAATAATGTGAGAGATGCATACTAAATTGGCAGATAGTGCAGAGAGCCTCCCCCCGCAGGCATGAATGTATTGTGCGAAAACGTCATAACGTTAACTAGCAGCAGGTGCCACCGAGCTAACTTGTAACGTTATGGTCTAGCTAACGCTGCCTTGCAAAATGGACAAATTTGGGGGGTTGCGGGGGCGCGGGTGTGTCACTGTTTTCAGAGGGGAGGCCCACATTGATGGAGTTTGGGAACCCATGGACTAAGTCATCCTTGTTCGTAATGCTTTGGTTCATTCATTTGCGAAGCCTTGCTCTGTCTGACAGGGCTGACATCAGCATGGCGTCATCCTGTGAGACCGACTAATTGGGGGTTTTATCTTTGCGTATATTTTAGCTTCACACTCTCTTAAAGATCAAAGGCTGTCAGCTTTAATCAGACCCGCGGAGTCTGACCCGGTGAAAATTAACTCTTTGCCTGACGCTTTCAATACTGAATCCTATTGAACTTAAACACCTACAGTATCTAATGGATTGATCCAGGCAGAAGATGAGTCATAAGTCACGGCATCTTAGGGCTGGAAAGGACATGCCGTGATGGTTCTTGGATATAGCATACTGTCTGCCCTTGTGCGATATACAGTAGCATACTATCTGTCTTAGTGCTTTGCTGTGTCCATCTCCTCAAGTAAACATAAATCAAAGGACTTATAGATAGAGATATTTTTCCTTCTCTTTCTTAGATAGACTCATTATTAATGGTGGCAGTGAGAAAGCGTACAGCTCCTGTCCTGCTCCTCATCAATTACATGTTATGCATTTCAAAGCAGCAAAATCTCCTTCGTCTATACCGAAGCATAAATCTCGTGTTTGTAGTGTTTGTGCGCGCTCTAATACACGTATGCATGCGTGGAGCTGGTATGTGTGTGTGTGTGTTGTGTGAGTGTGACTCGTCGTGTGTGTTCGCGTGTATGTGTGTGTGCATGCGTCAGGGCCAACAGCTTGAGCTTTCCACTTTGAACATTAGCTAAAACAAAGAGCCATGGAATCCCCACAAGAAGCCATGTCTGCTTCCCTCGTGCCTCCGCGTTGATTAGCTGTGTTTAGGCAGACAG
>NC_140251.1:14929451-15056951 GCF_949987555.1 Borostomias antarcticus
ACAGCAGTGTGTACTACTGTGGATCCTGCTGGGTGAACAGGTGGGTTCATTTGAGATTCAGTTAGCCTACAGAATCCATGACCTAGACTGGGGCTGCATACTGTGCTGTATTAATGAATGTACCTGTACAGTAGCCTACATTTACCCCATCTGCATAATCACAGGATGCACTAAGCCCAACTAGCTAGTGTTTGAATGTCAAAAGCTAGTTCTTTCGAAAGCCTCCCCCTTTCAATCCACTAGGGGGCACCTTGTTGAGCAATTGCGATTCATGGACCTCAAGTTTAGGATCCTCTGGCCTTTTGTGTGATGAAATCTCCTATTTATGTCGATGAAAATACATTGGAAACAAAGAGTGAATGTGACCCCAAATGCAACAGCTTTTAACAGTCTTCAGCAGGTCGCTCTTCGGCTGTTCGGGATATCAATTTGTCATGGCTACGTTCCATCGAGCTGGCTCCTCTGTCTGCTTTAAACACTGATTTCTTTTCAGTCACAATATGGGTTCATATTTTTTTATTAGGTACACTAATTGTCTCCGTGGCTGGGGCCCCTTCTCCTGTTTTCCAACCCATAGAATTGTTATCAGGGAAATCACAGTGGAACAGACGCTTTGCTCCCAAGCAATTGCGCTCATCTAATTATAAAACACCGGGTGAATGCAGAGCAGATGCCCTCCTCCACCCCCCCCCCCCTCCACCCCCCCCCCCCCTCCACCCCCCCCCCCCCCACCCCCCCTCTCCCCGAGAGCCATTTGGTGTCGTTCTAGTGTTACATTGGCTCCACATGGAACCGTGGGTCTTCGCCAAGCTCTGCCATGGTATAAATGAACCTAATTGCTCTACTCTTCCTATAACAGACGTACACGCGCACGCACGCACGCACACACACACTTCTGTCAAGAAGCAAAGAGCTCTCGGATGGATTAACTGGAGTCTGTTTCACCACTCTTCCGTCAGCATGAGAGGGGTCGTGTGAGGAAGTCGAGCCTGGAAAGAGGGGTCACAGGCTAGTGTGACTGCTGAGAGAGCCGTCCAAACTACCTGTTAATGACTGCCGCGTCTGGCTGGTGCCTTGGCAGGTCTGGGCCGCAATTAAGCATCTGCTAGCGGAGGAGGAGAGAGAGAGAGAGAGAGAGAGAGAGAGGGAGAATTGGAGAGAGAGAGAGAGAGAATTGGAGAGAGTAGGAGAGGACTGGAGACAGCAGCTGCCCGGCAGGTTTCTCATTGTCTAACCCCCATCCGACCTCCTCCGGTGTCCACGTGTCCAGGCCCTGGGCCCCGCCTCCATCACCTCTGCGCTGTCATCGCAGGCGGCCGCGGAGAGCAGCTGTCCGCCCGGTCTGGCCCCAGGCCGCCCTCTCATCCAGGGCCCGCAGTGACCTCCTTCTCCCGCTGAATCAGGCTGGACGGCAGACCTGACCCTATTGTCTGACCCTCTGTTTGCCTTATTAGGATATATGGCCTCGTTTTGGGCTCTGGCCGGACGCTTTACTGTCTCCCTCTGATTGGTTAATTGCTGATGAATGATTAATGTGGATCCAGCGACTGTAGGAGGAACGTATTTCTAGGAATTCTGCGATGTGGCACCAGGACAGGACCGTACAGTATGTACTCACGCCTATGCGTGCACGCGCACATACACATACACAGAAACACACACACGCACATGTACCGGTAGCATCCGTTCCGTCGGGGCCGTAAATCTGCTTGGGAAGGAAGCAGTGAGCAGAGGCTGGTTACTGGAGCACTCTCAGACAGCCCCTCCCAGGAATGAGAGGAAACGAACGGGAGCTGGCGTGAACAACCCTTCATTACGGCCATTAGCCAGAGGAACCAGAGACCTCTGAACACAGCCAACACACACACACACACACACACACACACACACACACACACACACGTGGCTGGCTCACTACCGCTTACGATACCAAGCCCCTAACCAACATGCCCAGCCTACAGGATCCACACACTTTACATAGTACACTTTCACACACACACACACACACACACACACGCACATACACACACGCACACACACACGGCAAGCCGTGTATAGTTGATGGTTGTTTCAATCTTGTTATAATAAAGATTTAGTATAGTAAAGGTGTTGTAAAGAAGTGCTGCCATAGGAGGATAGCTCTGAAGTGCAGTAGGCCTATCGCCTAACTTTGAGCTCTAAAGTCCAGTAGGCCTATCGCCTAACTTTGAGCTCTAAAGTCCAGTAGGCCTATCGCCTAACTTTGAGCTCTAAAGTCCAGTAGGCCTATCGCCTAACTTTGAGCTCTAAAGTCCAGTAGGCCTATCGCCTAACTTTGAGCTCTAAAGTCCAGTAGGCCTATCGCCTAACTTTGAGCTCTAAAGTCTGTGCACTCTTCAAATACCAGCACCAGGTGTTCGTAATCAAGATGGGTTTGTTTCTCTGTTGTTGTTGTTGTTGTTGTTGTTGTATGCATTTAGAGGTAGCAGGTGTACTACTTTTTCATTAATGTAAGATGCTGTTGAGGGGGCTGATATAACAGTTCATTTCCCTGGCAAACCTGCTCGTTATCTCTCCGGTCAGGCAAACATGTTTGACAGGCTTTTTATTACGTACGTGTATCTATTGTTTACTGATATTAACAAGACATATATTCTAGGAATGGCAGGAGAAAAGAGTGCTGCTTGGTTGTCGGCAGTAAGGTCTAGAAGGTGCTCTTTGTCAGGGTTTCAAAATGCAAGGTTCAAAAAGGCGGCAAGGCACTCTTCTAAATAGAATTAAAAAGTCTTTATTTGGGTGGCTTATCCATATGGATCTACAAAACTCTCTTCACTCTCTCTCCACTCTCTCTCTTCACTCTCTCTCTCCACTCTCTCCACTCTCTCTCCACTCTCTCTCCACTCTCTCTCCACTCTCTCTTCACTCTCTCTTCACTCTCTCTCTCCACTCTCTCTCTCCACTCTCTCTCCACTCTCTCTTCACTCTCTCTTCACTCTCTCTCTCCACTCTCTCTCTCCACTCTCTCTTCACTCTCTCTCTCCACTCTCTCTTCACTCTCTCTCCACTCTCTCTCTCTACTCTCTCTTCACTCTCTCTCTCCACTCTCTCTCCACTCTCTCTCTTCACTCTCTCTCTCCACTCTCTCTTCACTCTCTCTCTCCAATCTCTCTCTCCACTCTCTCTCTACTCTCTCTTCACTCTCTCTCTCCAATCTCTCTCTCTTCACTCTCTCTCTCCACTCTCTCTTCACTCTCTCTCTCCACTCTCTCTCTCTACTCTCTCTTCACTCTCTCTTCACTCTCTCTCTCCAATCTCTCTCTCTTCACTCTCTCTCTCCACTCTCTCTCTCCACTCTCTCTCTCCACTCTCTCTCTCTACTCTCTCTTCACTCTCTCTTCACTCTCTCTCTCCACTCTCTCTCTCCACTCTCTCTCTCCACTCTCTCTCCACTCTCTCCTTCCACTCTCTCTTCACTCTCTCCCTCCACTCTCTCTTCACTCTCTCTCTCCACTCTCTCTCTCCACTCTCTCTCCACTCTCTCCCTCCACTCTCTCTTCACTCTCTCTCCACTCTCTCTCCACTCTCTCTCTCCACTCTCTCTTCACTCTCTCTCCACTCTCTCTCTCCACTCTCTCCACTCTCTCTCCACTCTCTCTCTCCACTCTCTTCACTCTCTCTCCACTCTCTCTCTTCACTCTCTCTCTCCACTCTCTCTTCACTCTCTCTCCACTCTCTCTCTCACTCTCTCTCTTCACTCTCTCTCTCCACTCTCTCTCTCCACTCTCTCTCTTCACTCTCTCTCCACTCTCTCTTCACTCTCTCTCCACTCTCTCTTCACTCTCTCTCCACTCTCTCTCTCCACTCTCTCTCTCCACTCTCTCTTCACTTTCTCTCTCCACTCTCTCTCCACTCTCTCTCTCCACTCTCTTCACTCTCTCTCTCCACTTTCTCTCTCCACTCTCTCTTCACTCTCTCTCTCCACTCTCTCTCCACTCTCTCTCCACTCTCTATCTCCACTCTCTCTCCACACTCACTCTCCACTCTCTCTCTCCACTCTCTCTCTTCACTCTCTCTTCACTCTCTCTTCACTCTCTCTCTACTCTCTCTCTTCACTCTCTCTTCACTCTGATGAGGGCTAACCCCGGAACGCGTTAGTGTGGAGAGAGAGAGTGAAGAGAGAGATTGGAGAGAGAGAGTGAAGAGAGAGTGGAGAGAGAGTGAAGAGAGAGAGTGGAGAGAGAGAGTGGAGAGAGAGAGTGGAGAGAGAGTGGAGAGAGAGAGTGGAGAGAGAGTGGAGAGAGAGTGGAGAGAGTCCCACTCTGATGAGGGCTAACCCCGGAACGCGTTAGTGTGTTTGTTTTGTAGATCCATATGGATAAGCCTCCCTAATAAAGACTTCTTAATTATATTTGGAAGAGTGCCTTGCCGCCTTTTTGAACCTAAGAAATATATTCTCTTAGTGCTTTGAGAGGGAAATTAAATCAAGTGAGTGTGTGAGTGTGTGAGTGAGTGAGTGAGTGAGTGAGTGAGTGAGTGAGTGAGTGAGTGAGTGAGTGAGTGAGTGAGTGAGTGAGTGAGTGAGTGTCATGCCATTGGAAGAGTGGTACAAAACAGTACTTCTAATGATATTTAATCATCATCACCTCCGCCATCCTTCTCCTCCATGGAGTTGACCAGGATGGCTGAGCACAGATGACCAGAGATATTACTGGGCAATACCTATTTCAAAATAGATACAAAAATTCGGTAGAAAATTGTTGAAAACCACATCACAATTTCAAAAGAAAGGTATATTTAAATAGACCTGCCTCATTCTCTTTCTCTCTCTCTCTCTCTCTCTCTCTCCCTCCCTCCCTCCCTCCCTCCCTTCCTCCTCCTGGTATGCACAGGTAGTTACAGTAGTCATTTCTAATACAGCTCCTGTGAATATTCGTTGTGACTCTCTTTGTTTGCGCTGTGTAATCAGTAGCGTTGAGCCTCAGCGGGGGACCGATGCTCTCATCCTCCCGCTACGTTCTTTCTCTTCCTTTGTCTCTCGTCTCGTTGACTGGAGGTCTCAGAGTGAGCGGAGAGGAAGAAACAGATGTTCCTCCTCCAACTCCACCCCGACACTTCCAGCCTGCTGACAATAGACGCCGCGGGGATCCGTGAAGCAGATTGATTACCCTCGGTGATCGCTGTCCTCAGATAACGTCCTTCTGTTTAATCGCGTATTGTGTTCCCGCTCTTTGCGTGTTAAGATTATTGCTGGTAACTCATCATTGTCTTATTGTTAAAGCTGTATCTAATTGAACAGCTCAACTAGGCCTGTTCACTGGAAGTCTGTAAGTGTTTCATCTTGTTCAATGCTGTACATCCGTCTGTTAGAAGAGGAATTAGTTTGGCAACATGCTGTTTCTTCGTGTTTTCGTTTTCTTTCCCCTTGACTTCCTATTAGTAGCCTAACTGCAGTTACTGGAGTTACAGGAATACTGGCTAAGCTAAAGCCATGTGGGATAGCTATGGGATAGCCAGTGCATAGCCTCAGGTCTCCAACATACTGTAAATAAGCTATTCATAATGCCAGCATAGTGAACAAACCACTTCCGTTACATCACTCACAAGGTACCTCACGAGGTTGGCCAGGTCAATATAGACTAATGACTCATATGTACTTGGTAGCCTGTGTGGCATGTCTTTCATATGGGAGACTTAGGTTCCAATCACACTTTATTCACATTGACATCCCTGTACTCCTCAAACTGAGAAATGACCAGTAGTTGCACAGTAGTCCGGTCCCTGTTTTTTTGGCAGTTACTGTTAGTGAGTGCTCTGAAGTCTTTTCGTTCGTTCATTTTGACCCGAGAGACAAGCCATAGACCTTCTCCCTCCATAAGTTGACACTTATACAAACTTCAACATTTACCTGTCAGGCTGCCTCTCATTTCATCTCCTTTCAGAGTAATTTCCTGGCCCTGAATTAAGATTTTAAGATAATTCTCCTCAGACATATACTGTGTAATTGCCAGCAATTTGTGCTGGAAGCATCTGTCTGAGGAGAAATATCATCAGGAGAGTATTTTTCCAGAACAATGTCAGCATGTGGATGTACAGTACAGTACAGTATGTTTGAAATGCACTTCTGTTCTCCATGTCTTCCAGTTTGTCCTTTTAGTTTGAAGTTTACCATCCAGAGACTCTTTAGACTCTCCACATCACCAGACTCCCAATTACAGCCTAACAGGCAGATCAATGGACAGCCACAGGGGTCCTCAGTGGCAGTCGCTCTCCCAGTTGATTATGTTAGATCTTAAAGCCTCACGCATCACCCTCTGACCCTGGGTCTTGTTGCCCCTCTCCAGTGATGAGCACAGCAAGGGCGACCACGTGACAGTCCCTCAGGGGTAGGTGTACGCGTGTGTGTGTGTGTGTGTGTGTGTGTGCGTGCGTGTGTGCGTGTGGTGGGGCGGTGAAAAGTCAGACGAGACATCTTTGTACGAGAATGTCTGGCATTATGTAAATAGAGCTTATCCAATGCTAATTACCTCCACGGCGCTGTGCTGTAAGTGCCAGGAAGCGCATATTCATATGAAAGGAAGCGACTCCCTGCTTTGAAATCCTCTCCCCAGCTGCTGTGAATAAGACATGGGCTGGCATCCGGCATGTCACAGCAGGTATTGTCTACTACCTGTGCTTCCCTCCCTGAGAGAGAGAGAGAGAGAGAGAGAGAGAGAGAGAGAGCTTTAGTAATCCCTTTATTGGTGCAATAAAATTAGATTACAAGTTAAAATCAGGCCATTTCACAACATAAACATATATAACATATATAAAATATCAAAAAAATACGAGAGAGAGAGAGAGAGAGAGAGAGCATGAGAGCGTCGTGGGCGACAGTTGGAAATTGAGCTCGTTCATTTTGGCGCCACTTTTCCTTTGTTCCAGCATTGTGCTCAGGAGAACCGTACTGCAGCAATGAGGAAATGAACTCCAATCTATGAAAAAAAGACCCCTGACTGTGTGTGTGCAGTCCATGTAGTGTTGTAAAGTCCACTCACAGACATACGTCTCTCCCTGCAGTACCGGCGTGTCTCAGCGTAGAGAGAGAGAGTGGTTCCACGACAGCGCCCACTTGTTTTATCCAGTCAGCATACGGATGGCACCATTACTCCTTACTACTCTATTTCACAGCAGCCAGCCCATTCTACTGATCTGCTACACAGCATCCAGCCACCAGCACAACCATTATCACTTCTCACCAAGGAGGCGTGCTTAGTCGTTAGCGCAGTCGTTTACTCAAGTAGTGCTTTCGTTGAAAATTGAATTTCCTCTCTATTCCTTCGATTTAAACTAATTTGAAGAGAGTGAGACTTGTAACTTAAGCACAGAAATTAACAATGTGTCTCTAAATCTCTTTAACGTACGTACTCTGCATGTGCCATTAACCTTGAACAAGCTGATTAGCTTAGCTCTTTTTCCTCCAGTCCCAAATCATGTTTTGAATCCACATTAGAAATTCATAACTCTGATGAACTGGGATAGTGTGATTATCTGCAGTTGGGCAGTAATATGCTTGTGATGGAGATTAAATACTTGACTGGTGTAATTTCCTGGTGAACATGCACAGTACTTAGCTGATCATGGAGGATACCTCTGAAGTGGTGCGAGCTCAATGCAAGAGCCAGTTACACACACCGTGTACCTACTGTATCTCCCCCACGGATTATACACTGCAACGCCTGCAGTGTGTGTGCATGCGCGCATGTGTGTGTGGTACAGCATTTTTCTATATAGTTGGTCTATATTCTACTCGTCGCCACTGTAAATGAGGGCAACCTCAGTGTTCTTCGAGTCTAAATAAAGGTAATTCAATTGAATTGAATTGAATATTGTATAGTTTGTGTGTTTGATTGTGTGGAGATTACTGTACCTTGGCAGGCCACTCATCTTCCCAGGCCTTGATGGGGGCTCTTTCAATGCTCTCTGAGAAAACGTTACTTTCTTGTTTGTTCACTGTTCCTGTATAGGTCGATAACTGGAAAACATTTGCACTTTGTAATGGTTGAACTTGCATAAACAATAATAATGGTGAAAAGATTGGATAACAGCAACATTTGTCAAAGGTAGCCATTCAAACACGTGGTAAGCCACAATAGAGATAGATGTTGAGGGCTTTTATGCAACAAAGTGAGCACTCCACTCAAGGTTGAGCTCCGAGAGAAAATTGGAGGAATTCATCAAACGTTGCATGGGCATAGACCTCGACAGCAAGGAGTGGGTCTTTTAATGTGAAAAATAGCCCTGGGGCTTTGCAGAGAGGGAAAGTGTGTTTTATGTCAGTGAAGGGTTAACGCAGGGCTGTTAGTTGGTTCATGTGGAGATGTTGGGGGGGGATTGTCAGATTTCCCCTGTGACCTGTTCTTTTTTTCCTTCTCTGTTTTTCACTGCAGTTCCATGTCATTGGAGCAAGGCGGGTCTAGCCTGGCCACTCGCACCGGGAGTTATTCACACAGTAGCAGGGCCGCTCCTGACCGTCTGGGGGTGATTTATGCAGTCATAAGGGCTTTTCTGCAGCGGACCACTGCTCCTATTTTACGCTGACACTTAATATTGAAATGAGACATTTGGGCGTGCTATAGAGGGAGGAATCCCAGCCCCCTTATGCCTCAGAAGGGGTAGAAAGAAAGGCAGTCACATCCACTCTACACTCACAGCTGCAACCCCCAGCATTGGGAATTACCTTTGGGGTGGATGTAATCCTATTTCTCCATTGAGTCTTCTCCTTTTCTCCCCCTACAGTACATATTGTATTTAATTCATGAAAATGTAAATTGATTTCCGCGCGCCCTCCAAAGCGGAGTCGACAGAACGCTGTGAAGGACTCAGAGCTTCTATTGAAATGTTTGGTGCCACAGAGGCAGCAGGGCGAGGATGAGAAGAGCCTTCTCCGGCTCCCGCTCTCAAACCAGCGGTGCGCCTGTCTTCTCGTTGCGCCCCGGCGCTATTGTTCTCCGTGCAGACGGGGGTGTCAGAGGTTTCTCTAAACAACCGTTTCATCCTGAGAGGGCTGGCTGACGAACAGTAACACCGCCGTCTGGGTTTCACTATTTCCCGTGCGGCGGCGGGGTGTTGTCTCGCGGTCACATCGACGTGCCTATCTTCGGCGAGCAGCTGTTTTCCTAGCATATCTCTCTGCATCTCTTCTGGCAGTGTGTACGCTCCTCCCCACCCTGCCTGGCCCTGATCTGGTCTCTCCACACATCTGGCTGGAGCCTATCGCTCAAGGACTGTCTCACCTGCTCCCCGGGGGGGGACAGGGGGAGGGAACAGGCATGTAATCGGTGACTGTAAACGCTAGCCAGGCTCGAGGCTGCCTCTCCTACATAATAACAATAATAATAATAACTTTCATATATATAGCGCCTTTCATAAAACCCAAGGTTGCTTTACATAGGGGCAGAACAGACAAGAGACAAACATGGTAGACAGAGACACACAACATTAAGAAACGGAAGCTAGAGGTCAAAGGCCATGTTAAAGGGGTGTACATGTTACATCCCCCTCATCTGCCAGCATACTGTATACTTAAAACTCACCAGGCTGGCACTCAGGCAGGCAGGAGATATGATGTATAAATGAGAGATAGTGTTGTGTAATGCCCTGAAGGTCACAGCGTACAAGGTGAAGAACTAGGCCTGTTTCCTGCAGGGGAACACGTGTGCGTTGGGCTGGCTTCAATTCAACATCATCTACTCTAGCACTCTATCAGTGAGAACCTAGCTGTGAGGAGCTGTTTCATCTGCCTGTCGCCTCACAGCAACAGACTGGCTCAGCAGCCGCGGTAGCGGCAACATCGGATGGGGCTGAAGTTGACATCTTAGCAGATAAATCAGGCATGACTTCGCTATCACTGTCACAACATGCTGTCCCCAGTCGGTTAAGATATTGATGGGAGTCTGTGGTCGATGGGACAAAACACCCCCAGACAGCCCAAACAGCCCGAGCCGTCTGAAACACTGCAGCTTTCTGTCTTCCCCTAACAGCAACTTAGGCTTGAAATTGAATAGGACATCTTCAAGGGGAGGATGAAGACATGCACAATGTGAAGTGAACTTGATACTTGACTTGGAATTGTGGAGAGAATGTCTGTTTAAAAATGTATATCCCTTGGGATGTCTAAACATTCTGTATACTCCCCTTGTCCTAAGGGTAAAAAATGATTTAGATTTTAAACCCAAAATCTATTTTGCATGAGGAAACAATGTGTCATTCATCACAATGGCTGGGTTTTCCCTCTTCACAGTGTAGAAAGCCTGCATTAAATCAGTGGATACTACTCATTTTTATTACAACACACTAATAAGAATAAAATAACATAATAGATACAAAAATAGAAGGGGAGGGTGTGGAGACCTCCGGGGCGGCCCCCTACACCTCCCGGCCAAGATCCCGTGTTGCTAGCTCCCCCGGAGGCTGAGCAAGGGGTCTCCAATGTCCCCCCATAGACAATGAATGGCAGGCAGTCCCAACTGAATGGCTTTCAATGGGAGTCTGGGTCCATGCCTATAACTCAAACGAAACGGGTCCGATCCACTCGATTCGATGTTTCACTTCTAATGTTGAGGTCACTCTAGGAAAAGTCATCAAATGTTCAAATCAAAGTTGAAAAAAGTTAATTTTGGAGGTTTTCTTTGCTGTTAAACATAATGGCGGCAGGTCATTTTCAAATCCCTCCGAGGCTGTAAACCGTTTCTATGAGATTGTTATTCTGTGGGAGCTGTCTGTTTGGACGTACAATTGCACCATTTCAGTGCTCGTACAGAGAGAAAGAAAATGTGCTTTCATCTTTCCCTGTTTCACCTCAGTGAGCCGCTGGATTACATGTTGTTGTGTGAAAGCTGTTGGCAGCCTCGTGGGCTTCCAATGAAAACGGACCACAGCCTCGTGGGCTTCCAATGAAAACGGACCACAGCCTCGTGGGCTTCCAATGAAAACAGACCACAGCCTCGTGGGCTTCCAATGAAAACAGACCACAGCCTCGTGGGCTTCCAATGAAAACAGACCACGGCCTCGTGGGCTTCCAATGAAAACAGACCACAGCTGCTGCGTATCCATGTGCAAACACCAGCAGATGTGCCACGCTCCATCCTTTCTCCTCCTCCATCCAACACTCCATCTTTTCTCCTCCTCTATCCCACACTCCATCCTTTCTCCTCCTCCATTCTTTCTCCTCCTCCATCCCACACTCCATCCTTTCTCCTCCTCCATCCTTTCTCCTCCTCCATCCTTTCTCCTCCTCCATCCCACACTCCATCCTTTCTACTCCTCCATCCTTTCTCCTCCTCCATCCTTTCTCCTCCTCCATCCCACACTCCATCCTTTCTCCTCCTCTATCCTTTCTCCTCCTCCATCCTTTCTCCTCCTCCATCCCACACTCCATCCTTTCTCCTCCTCCATCCCACACTCCATCCTTTCTCCTCCTCCGTTCTTTCTCCTCCTCCATCCTTTCTCCTCCTCCATCCCACACTCCATCCTTTCTCTTCCTCCATCCCACGCTCCATCCTTTCTCCTCCTCCGTCCTTTCTCCTCCTGGACAAGACAAATAGCCCCTCATGAATAATCACTGTTGTCGGTGTGTTGTTGCTCTATTCGATAAGGATAATTCATGTTGATTGGACATGTGGTGTTCTTTGAGCTACATTCCAGACAGATCGACAATATGGTTTGCTAAATAATTTGCTACCAACAGCCTTTGTTTACCAGTGGGTGAATGAATATGGATTGGCATACTTATTATGCAAACTGGAGAGGGAAGTTTGTGATAGTGTAATGACACTGAAATCTCTTTGATGTCTTAAAATGAAGTCTTAAAACGCCTTATGAATGTCTGGCACAGCATCAAATGGAATGCGGATATAATAAGAAGACAAGTGTTGTGTTTTTTTTTTTTTAACTATCGTTGGAGGTTATTCTTAACTCTTCTCAAGGACAGACATTCTCAAGCCTTTCTCTGATGTCAGCTTCAGCACCGTCATGTTCATATTCAGCGTGGTTGATGTTGATGACTTTGTAGTATCAAAACCCTCCCAATTGCATGACGCTCTGTTCCAAGGACGCTGTTGAAAACAGAATATTAATGCGTCTCATCTGGATCCCAGAATCCTTATCTTCTTTGGGCTTCAGACATCCTACCCTATATCTGCTGGGTATTCGGCATCCCTGCTTCCCCATACAAACCCACACTCACCAGGCCAGCGAGCTGAACTGGATCTACTGGATCCCAACCTGTAGGACATCACAAGGACAATGAAGCCAGAACACCCATGTGCATTTTGGTAGGTGGTTTTGGTAGAAGACAAGTAGAAGAAGCCTCCCCTCCTTGGCCTGAGGTGCTGCCCCTTGTTTTGTCCATGTCCTAGAGCAGCAGTGAGGGGTGAAGTTGGGAGTGGAGGAAGGGCGGACTGTGCCAGAGGGAGAGCTGGGAAATTTGATCATTTTTCTCCAGGACTGTCATCACCATCGGCAGCCTCATTTGTCTGCTGCAACTCCTTTGTCTCTACCGAGCTCCTTGTTCCAGGATTTGGCTACTCAGACGGAGAGAAAGAAGGAGAGAAAGGAAGAGAGAAAGGAAGAGAGGAGGGGGGGGCAGAGCACCTTGACCAAGCCAACCAGCTATATAGACTAATTATTCACAGTCCCAGTTTTTAGCACGATGCTAACAATGCTGCAGAATTTAGCAACTGCTGACTGGCCACAAAGAAAGAAAAGCAGGTCTGGAAAGAGGAGAAGAAGGGGTGGACTGTACTGATATACAATTTCACATTTTCCCCAGTCGCCTCACTTTTCCTCAGGAGTGCTGTTGACCCACTTTACCGTATCTCTCAGGTGATTAATGCAACACCTCCTCACACAAAGGTCACAGTGGGAACCAGGGGACCAGGCCAGGACACAACACTGTCTGTACAAGCTATTTATGGCCACTGTTGTGGCTGAGAATACGGTGTGTGTTTGTAGGTCACCTATCAGACTCCATCATGGCTGGCGCGTCCCTCTGGGTGAATGCTGGCGCCAGACTCAGATAGCTCTCCACCTGTGTTCGGGCTGGAGGGGCGGAGACAGAGCCTTTCAGGAAGTGCTACTCCCGTGGTAGACAGGCGCCCATGAGGAGATGTCACTGCCATTGAGTCTCAGGTGTTAAACGTGTAGTGAAACGTTGTAGCAGAAACAATTAGAAATGGTGCCCAGAGAGCACAGACCTCCGCCTCTGAATGCATTTCGGGGCTCTGTGCATGCAGAAATTGAATGGTTTCTGAATTTGGCCCATGCTACACCCCTCCACCGAATTTCATGAAAAGCGGTAGTTTTTGCGTAATCCTAGTCCAAACTAGAAATGGTGCTCAGAGAGCACAGACGTCTGCCCCTGAATGCATTTCGGGGCTCTGTGAACGCCAACATTGAATGGGTTCTAAATGGGCCCATGTACGCCGCTCCACCAAGTTTCATGAAAAGCAGTCTGGTATTTTTTTGTGTAATCTTTGTCCAATCCTTGTCCAAAAAATGAATGGAGGTGAATGGCCACTCAGGCCGTGTTTGGGCGGCTCGTGGACCCTCCCCGTGATTCGCTGGGGGTAAAAATGACTGGATGTGAATGGGTGGCTGTATTTGGCCAGCTCTGTGGCGCCCCCCTCGGGTCACAGGTGGCAGGGTGCAAATACAGTGCACTCCGGGCTCTCCCCCCGGCACACCCCAGTCCAAGTTTTGTTTTCATTCGTGGATCCGGCCCGTGACTTGGATCTGCTCCAAAACTGAATGGGTTCTAAGGGGGCTCATGACACCCCTGCACCGAATTTCATAAAAATCGATTTGCTCGTTTTTGCGTAATCCTGGTCCAAATAATTAATGATGGTGAATGGCTGGCCGTGTTTGGGCGGCTCGTGGACCTGCGCCGTGATTGGGATCCACTCGAAAATGTAATGGGTTCTAAATTGGACCATGCTACACCCTTCCACCGAGTTTCGGTCCAATAGTTTTTGCGTAATCCTGCCAAGAGATAAACAAACAAACACGCCACCGAAAACATTACCTCTCGCCCTGCACTGTCGCTGGGGTGGAGGTAATCAGTCATAATATGGTTCATAGAAAATGAACTAATCTGCCCCAGTGGCCTAAATACTGTTGTCATAAATGTTGTAGTCCCATAGAAACCCCTTAGGACTTTTACAGACTATGGAATTTAGGTCATTTTGTAAGACTCCAGAATATGTATTCTCTAATCTATTTGTTTTTTATTCTGAGGTTTCAAGTAGTCAAGCTCCAAATCCTTTGCAGTACTGTCACTATTTGTCCAGCCTGACAATATTCTGTCATGTCTATCATTGAATGCAAATGCAGATTATTGAAGTTGTATTTTTCTTGACTTTTCCATGTTATCATTCTAACTCACTCAAACAGCTGTGCCTCGCAAGCACAATGCCACACTCTTAAGTCATTTGAATACAACTGCCAGAGAATTGTGCTGCGTTAACCATTTTCTAGAGACCATCTAAATTATAATCTCTGGTTTCAGCATCATACCAAAGCACATTTTCTGAGGTATTTCATACCCATGGTTTCTTTTCCAGTCCAATTACTGGGACTAAATGAACCAACGGTCCTCCCCAGCTGCAGCGCAAACGTTTTGCACTCTGTCAGAAAATAGGCAACGCCTCGCTCCGTCTCACTCACTGACGATGCACAGAGTGATGGAGAATCGCTGCACATCAAAATACAAGCGATAGTTTACTCATACATGTTTATCTATAATGAACAAGATTATATCTGCAGTTATTGTACTATATCCTAATACTATATCCTAAGACTGAGCATCGGAATGCTAAATAGACTGAATACAATGACATCACTCATGTCCAGTGACTCAGTGAATGTGGTCATGATAACCAGATTGTAGCCATGATGTCATTGTGTACAGTAACGGCCCTGTCCACATCCACGCAAGCTTGACGAAAGGCCACTCTCCAGTCATCCTCTTCTGACATCCATTCAGTCATAGATTTTGGTTGTTTTTATTTATTCGCTGATTGAAATTAGTACATAATTTACTAATAAATAATAATCCTCTTATACAGTAAGCCTACATGTTTTCACGCAATGAGTTAATGGTCAGGTCATCAGTGTATAGTAGTATGAGTGATTGTTACTGTATGTTAACTGTAGATGGATTTTGTACAGGCGAATCTAGCACTCAGTGTTTTCTCTCTGACGCCCCCCTCTCTCTGTTCTTCTCCAGGTGAACGGGAAGGACATCTCCAGGGCCAGCCATGACGAGGCGGTGGAGGCCTTCCGCAGTGCCAAGGACCCCATCGTGGTACAGGTTCTCCGCCGGAACCCCCCTGGCGCCCGTGGCCCCACTCAGGAAGTCCATGTGGTGGATGTGTGCACCCAAACCGACATCACCTTCGAACACATCATGGCTCTGGCTAAGCTCCGCCCCATCACCCCGCCCGTGCCTGACGTCTGTCCCTTTCTGCTCTCCGACAGGTACTCGGTTCTAATCCCATCTCTGAGATATGGAATCTAATCACAGAATGTGCTAGATCTGTTATCAATGCATACAAACGTTGGGATCACAACACACTTTGAAGCTTGATAACAACGCCTTTATATACATGTTGATGTGGTGTGACATGTATTTTAATATATTTCAATCTGAAATTCTTCAAAGAGATGATTCACAAACCCAAGTATCAACCTTGGGTTTCTTTGAAAAGAACAAAAGCCAATATTTCATTATTTTCCTCTTCCTGGCTTTTATTCATATTATATTCATCTCAAAGGAGAAGCAAACTGTGAACAAGATAAAGTTTAGCATGAGGAATATCTAGGTTTCTTCTCCAGGGACAGAGCTATGGAAACATTGGCTATGCAGAGGCTTATATTACACAAGGCTGCAAAGTTAATTGAGAATAACTCTGTGAAGGAGGGTTTATTAAGTAGATCATTAATTATAACAACCTCCCATGGATAATTGATTGTCTTCAATTCATCATGTATCCAGTGTGAGCTGGAGTCGCATTTGGAGCTGTTTTGAACTTGTTCAAAATACTATTTGGGATCATTACAATATCTATCTGTGCTTGATTGTTTTTGTCCAGCTCAATTGATCTAATGGACTCTGCCCAAAACGCATATCCACCTGATAGTAGGCAGACACGAACCAATGGCAAAATAATTGAAATTATTTCAAATTGTTTTTCGCTCCAGGCCTGAGGGTGTGTAAAACAGTATGCTACAGTATGTCTATCAGCTAGAACAGCCAACGTTTACTGGTCACTGGTGTGTTCAGTGACACAAGGCCGGACCAGGACACGATCATAATGTTCATCTGCATTCTCTTTACCATAACGCTGTGCAGTCACACTTAGAGCCTGTTTGTAATAACTGGCGCTGCTTGGCATATATACATTTGGTCCCAGGGAAGGTTTACAAGGTGATTAAACTAAATGGGGCTAATAAAACCCAGGGCACACAGTGCAACATTGGTTCACAGGGTAGTTACAGCCTGAGGCCAACTCCAAATGTAATCAATGTGACCCATAAAACACGTTCTACTCTCTTCATCTGCGATCAGGTGCAGAAACCAAGACACTGCGGATTTTATAGATACAACAAATGTTTGTACTTACAATTTTGGAGCAGAGACCGTAAAGCATTGTAATGATGTTATGTGCACATACATGCCCAAAGATGTTACGATGTGTAATATTGTAGCTTCCAAAGTATAAAGTATTTTGACATTTACCATCTAATTTTGTCACCGGAACCGTTTTGGGACAGAATAGGGTGTGCGTTTTATAGTAAGAATTTCAGAATAATAGCCTACATCATTCAATATGTTAAACAAAGCATATATTTATTCATCCAGGGGAAACCCCATTGCTTATGAAGCATTCATATTTCAAAATCATAAACAATATAAAATCATCTTCCATCAATACATGTTATACATTCAACTGATAATGTTATGGCAATATTACTAAAAATATGCACAGACCTTGACTCAATTCATTCATCACATTTTTGAATTTGAGACTAAGGCATCCAATTTGAAAGTCTCTTGAAGCTCATTCCATGCTTAAAGGCGGTTTTTCCTACAGTAGCTGGATGTTGACTTGAGGGACCTCAAGAAACAACCAATCCCGAGACCTTGTCTGGAAATGACTATAATTCCCTGTGAATGAGGGATGCCAGGTAATTAGGTACAGTAGCTTTAAAACAGGACCCAGCTCTGCATTCTCCCAACGGCCAGGGACGGGCTACTCACTGCCTGATTATAATTACCTGAGCGTTCTAAAATGATCACCAGTAATAAAACAGAGTGCTGAATGATAGTGAGTGTCAGGCTGTTTCAAGGTGGTAGGGGCAAAAAATCCCACTTGGATTTAGAAAATCCTTCTCCACAGACTCCTGTTTGTTGTTTTTAACAGATCACATTAAAATGAGATAGACAGTGGGAAATTATGTGGCATGGTAATACTGGATTTACAAAAGGCATTCGACACGGTGGACCTTGGAATCCTCCTTATGAAAATGCAAGCCAGAGGCTTCAATTAAATGGTCACCGATTGCAGCAGGATTGCAGGAACAGCTGAGAGTACTTGATAGGCCTTTCTTCTTCCTCTCTTACTAGCAGTCCCAGTTAAAAGACAAAGGAAAGTATTCCCTGGTGGTCACTTATTCACTAGGTTTGTGAGAGAGTGTATGTTAGAAACTGTTTATTATCCTACTCTCTCTTACTCTCCCCTCCTTTTCTCTCTCTCCCTCCCTCTCTCTCTCTCTCTCTCTCTCTCTCTCTCTCTCCCTCTCTCTCCTGACAGCTGTCACTCTCTCCACACTCTGGAGCAGGAGTACTATGGGGGGGCTGACTACCTCTCAGCCCTCCCAGCGGATGGAGAGAGGACTGAGGAGTTGGAGTATGAGGTAAGACCTGATGACGTCATCCATCACTCTCACTAATAACAGTTCACAACACTGCCTCGACCAATCAGGGGAGCAACCCAGTTATAATCGCCTCTGGTCTGGAGGCATGTCCCTAAGGAGGACCTGGGTGACAGGTGATAGGTCACACTGCAGACCCCCCAAACAACATCTTTGAAGGTGTTTGCGAAGGCGTGTTGGGAGGGTTTTGAAAAGAAATAGTGAAAGCAGCTTCAGGTCCTGGTCCTCCCACCATAAACACAGCCCACTGCTTCGATCTTCATTTGAGCTGTAACAGGCAGGTGCAGGGGCAGACTGTTGGACTGCCTCCTCACACACAAACACACCCACAGGCATTGCCCCGCCCCCACACTGACACACACACACACACACACTTCTTAACGCAGATGCAAATGAGACAGCTGATGATAAACTGACTCCGTATCAACACATGGCTGTCTCGATCAAGAGGCCCCACTCCCTCTCACGCACACACACACACACACGCACACACACCTGGACTCATATTCTTTATTTACAAGTCATTTAGAAGCAGGCAAACTGTTCCAGCCTTTGACTGATGTATGATGATTGCATTTCTCCCTTTTTTGTTTCATTCGAATTTCTTGGAATGCTTCCACCTGCTCAGTTATTCCTTCCCGCCCTTCGAAAGAGATTTGCGCATCCACTTGTGTCGCCGGGCTCACCGTTAAGACTGCACAAATATAATATATTAAGGTTCCTCTTTATGCCTCATTTCTATTAACAAATCCTATCATGCTGTTAGCGCTTTGGCATTTTATTTCATGCTTGGGAAGGTATATTCCACACTGAGGCTCCTCCACTTTCCATATGTCAATAGAAGAGCCTTGGATAAGAGGCTTGTATGGAGTTGAATGCTTCTCCTGGAATGGAGTCCGGTCCTTCATTCATGGCACTGAGCGGTTCCTAAAGCTGCCGTAGGCTAAATGGGAAAAAAGCTGAATATGAGCAGTCTGCCATTACATCAAAGGAAATGTCCTATATCTGCAGTAATCTAGCTTTTCTAATGCACAGGGACATTGGTGGTTTCCTTCAGCACAAGCGTAGCAGGTTGAGTCAAAGGTTGGCGATTTGTGATGGAGAGAGACAGAGAGAAATACTACCAACAGAAGAAGACTCGGTTTCAAATATACTTTACACATCTTTAGGTTATGCAAAGGCGTCCTTTACACATCTTTAGGTTATGCAAAGGCATCCTTTGCAGTATAGAAGTCCGCACAACGTCTGCAGAGTATGCCGACTTCTTCTATCAGTTTGATTTTTTTGATATTATTTCGGGCATTTCTGCTTTATTATGACAGGACAATGTAAAGACAGACAGGAAAGGTGGGAGAGAGAGAGAGAGAGAGAGAGAGAGAGAGAGAGAGAGAGAGAAAGGGGAAGACATGCAGCAAAGGGCGTGGGCCGGATTCGAACCCATACCGCTGTGGTAAGGACTAGCCTTTATATGGTACGCAAACCAAACCCATTGAGCTACCGGGGCACCCCAATCAGTTCGATTTTTTTGGTCAAGCAACTGTTACTTTTCATTATCGGATGTGCATGAATTTCTCTGCTGCTACTCTTTGCAGTATAACCCTGGCCCAGTATAACCACTAACCCTACACGGGATCTCACTGCACATACATAAACACAACATGCACAGATTGTATATAAACACATTGCACATACATAAAAACATTGGACCTCATTCCTGAACATTTCCTTAAGTCTCTTCTTAAATGTCTTCTTCCGAACTTCGTAAGCCTAAGAAAGATCCCAGCCGGATTCATGAACGCGTGGAAATGTTTTCTTAAATCACCAGTGTTCTCAGCTGTGCTCCCCAAAATGAGGAATGTCACTGCTTCTTAAGTTGAACGCGCATTCTCGTACACCTGAATTTGCCTACATAAACGCCCCGCCAGCTCTTTACTACAGGGTCGTGTGCACACAGAATCCCCAGACTGATGATTGATGTTCAAGTTCATGTGCAAATTCGACGTTTTATTCGTCACATGCAACATACCAGTAAAATGAGCAGTGAGATGTTTCTTACAATGTGCACACTAAGCTTAAGCAAGGTGGGAAAAACAGTACAAAATAACAATAGAAAACAAGACGGTATATGGACTTTTAATACAAAATGCAAAATATATAGCCTACATGAAAGGGATGGGATGTGCTGAGAGCAGATTCAATTGGACAGTTTAGTTAAATGCATGAGTAGGCTACTTGTGATCTTGATATGCCCTATCTATATTATGTCGGCCCATATGATATATTTTAGTTATGGATATTCACAAGTTTATTTACAGAATGTTGATGTGTCCATTCTGACGACTGTGGAATATAAGGTGCTGTTGTGCTGAGTCTGAGTATAGCGACTGAGTTTAGTGCTTATTTATTTATTCTCTGCCGTTTACAGTGTTTGTGTACTGCTTGTATTTATTTTAGGACACCACGATGCCTCATAGAATCATGACTATAAATGTTAAACATAATTGGAAATTATACAAATATTCTTGTATTTATTATTATTATTATTATTTCAAGCCTAGGATGTCTGTAGAATTGATGTGAACGCAATCACCTCCGATTTCTCATAAATTCAGCCCTTGCGAACATGAGCGCACTCCAATCTGGCCTCCCTACGACTGCATTTCCGTTTTCTTAAATCCTGTTCTTAGATAAGAACAAATCCCAGATAAGAAACCATTCAGGAATGCCAGAATTGTCCCGGGAACTTCCTAAGTTGAGTTAAGAAGAAATTTCTTCTTAACTTTTTCCATTATGGCATGGCTACAAAGATAGAAAACTGGAAAAGATAGTTTTCTATCTTTGTAGCCATGCCATAAAAAAGGCTTTTTAACTTTCAAAATATAACAGAGTTGCGTTGGTTTTTTTCAAGTTCTTCATCCTGCACTCCACTCACACACTCCCCATGTTCTTCTTCAAATATAGATATTAATGAATTAATTAATAGATTTCAATGCATGGCACATCATTTGAAAGCTTACAATTTACACTTTCATAGTCTGAAAAAAAGAACAATGACCTTGGCAGACATCAGGACCGAACCTCCAGTGGCCACATTTGCCTCCCGTACTGCACTGTACATTAATTCCTTCCAAACTGCCCCAGCGGGTACAGCAGCAGTAAAACCATGACCCGCCGTGTAAGACCAGCCACAGGGGACAGAGCTTTTGCATGTCATGCGATCCTGTGAAAGTGTGGCATGCGTAATGCCTGGCTAGCTGGCATGAAGGACATCAGCCATGTTTCCTTGCTGTAGGCGGTACCATTCCTCCCGTGGGTATGTGACTCCTGTTCCCTCCACCAGTTAAACCGTTAGTTAGCAGCTCTCTGATAGGAGAGGAGCTCTCTCCTCGCTCTTCTACTCGGCAGCAGCCATCCACGCGTTTGTGGCTGCTTTTTCAATTACTGGTAATCAAAGGTGCGTTTATTGTGACAGCATCCAATGCGCTCTGACGGTGGGCGTCAATCTCCCCCTAATCACGCCATCGCAGTCATTAATTTAGTGCCAGGACCCGTCCCCATGCCATGGTGCGATCTCCTGCCTGAGAGGCTGAGAGCTCGTCTGGAAAATGAAAAAGTGGAGGGGAGCGTTCCCGATAGAGAGAGAGATAGAGAGAGAGGGGGGGGGGGGGGGAGAGAGAGAACAAACGTGTTCAATGGATCAGGAGAGGACCCCCTTATCAAGGATTCACACCAGACTGAATGGGCGTTTGTTTTGTGTGTATTGGTGTGTTTGTGTGTGCGCGCGTGTGTGTGTGTGTGTCTTCCGAAACAACTCGCAAACTATGTTTGGTGCCAGGAAAAATAAATAAACATGTTGTAGAAAACAGGGCCACCAGATGTGCTCACTCTCTCCACACACACACACACACACACACGCACACACACACACACACACACACCATTCAGCCAACGTTTCATCCAACTCTAATCACAGCTATCTGTTTTCTCAGATAATTTACCTCAGGTCTTCTCCAGCTCCACCACTCATTAATTAGACAGCAACTTGAGGCAGGTTCCACTGATGGGGTTGATGCTCCTCCTCACATGTCCACTTGCCTCTGCTTTCAAAGCGTATTCATTAGTGTGGGGTATTTTTAGCTAGATGTCTCCAAGATATTCCACTAATATTATTTCCACATACCATATTCCACTGACATGCTACATCAAAACCTCCTCAAAACCTTCCCTGAGATGTGGATCATATAGTAACATATGCATGAATATTCTCACCGTGCAGCCTGGCTGTGCCTAGTGCTAGATTGGAGGTATGTAGGTTATATTATATATATATATATATATATATATATATATATATATATATATATATATATATATATACACAAAGATATATGTGTGTGTGTGTGTGTGTGTGTGTGTGGTTGTACAGGTAATATAGGTTGTGTGTATATATATATATATATATATATATATATATCACATACAGATTGTATGTATATATTCTATATTTATACATATTGTATGCATATATTTTGTACTATTCTATGTACAGTCTATTTTTTATTTTTTTTACTGTATTCTACCTTCTTGCTGCTGTAACTCCTACATTTTCCCCCTGGGATTATGAAAGTTCATCCTATCTTATCTTAGTTGATTTCAATGGGAATCCGTCAGTCATTACTGTATCTTGCGTCTGAGAGAAACGGTATTGGTAGCGATACTCATCAGTAATCGTTTTAATGTAACTGTGTGATTGATATTTTCATCTTGCTCTGTTCAGTTCAGCTATTCAGCTCTAAAGCTTTTGTTGCAGTTCCTGTCATGCAGTATACTGCACCTTAACCTCCTTTCATTTCGGAGATGGGTTTTGAAGTTGTCATCATTTCTGAGACATTTAAAGATCTGAGGGTCTGTCAGGGGGAGTGAGACGACACAGCCCTGATAATAGTTTGCCAGACTCTCTTTTCTTCTCTTTCTCTTCTTTCTGTCTGTCGGGTGGGGGGGGGGGGGGGGGGCGGTACTGGAGGAGTGCAATCGTAGCGGCAGCAAGTAGCACATACAGTGTAGCTGGAGTGGCGAGGCACCAGGTGGCAGCTCGATTGCCCCCTGCCCCTCTTCACCTCTCTCCTCACTACATCCCCCCCATCCTTTTGGTCTGTGCGCTTCCCTTCCCTCCTACTCCCCAAAGAGCTGACATGTTTGACATGTGTAACCACCCAGCCCACAGATGTCAGGAGAGGAAATGAATCTATTCCTTCTCCCGGAGCCCTCCCGTGGCCTCCCTCCACCTCCTCCCCTCTCCTCCTCCCCTCTCCTCCTCCCCTCTCCTCCACCTCCTCCCCTTTCCTCCTCCCCTCTCCTCCACCTCCTCCCCTCTCCTCCTCCCCTCTCCTCCACCTCCTCCCCTCTCCTCCTCCCCTCTCCTCCACCTCCTCCCGTCTCCTCCACCTCCTCCCCTCTCCTCCTCCCCTCTCCTCCACCCCCTCCCCTCTCCTCCTCCCCTCTCCTCCACCTCCTCCCCTCTCCTCCTCCCCTCTCCTCCACCTCGTAGGCAGCCAGCCTGCAGCCCACAGCTCCTGCAGTTGCAGGTCTAATGAAGGCCTGGTAGACAGGCCATTTCACACTTGATTCTCTTCAACACCCCTTACATTGTTTCATTCATTCTAGCACCGGAACAGACGTACAAGCTCGGCTATTTGTTGTTGTTGTTGTTTTTGACGGCTCTGTGTTGTCAATGCTGTACAGTACAGTGTGTGCGCAATGTGGGAGAAAGCTGCAATTTCCTCCTGGGTTTCAATATCATACAAGTTTTTTTTTTCTTATTTTCTTTCTTACTTTACAATTTTACGTTATGTATTTTAATGTACTTTTGGAAATTATGGTTATCAAAAATATGTGTGGTATGGGGATAATGCTTGGTCTCTTACATGAAATGATCAATATAGCACTGTACCCAATTTATTAACAAACACATTTTGTAATATTAGGCAACGGCTCAATAAGATAAGCAGTTGAGGTCCTCTGACATTTATCAAAGCACTTCAGATCAAGCTGTCGAGAAAATGCCTTTCATCATCAAACACACAGAAGCAGACAGAACAGTCAAGCTCTAGCCATCCAAAGCAATATGCTGCTTGAAATTAAGAAGGGGTATAATGTTTGTGGCTACAGCTTCCAGACCTGGCTTTTTCATGCGTGTTTGTAATGCGGAAAAGTTTTCTCTTTGATGAGGAATATAATGGATGACATTTACATAGCTGTTTGCTCTTACAATGACCATCAGCAAACCCTTATCCTTGCTTGGTGACCAACTCTGTACCCTTTGTTCTTTGTCACCAGGAAGTGGAGCTGTGTCGCCTCAATAGCCAGGAGAAGCTGGGCTTGACACTCTGTTACCGCACTGACGAGGAAGAGGACATGGCCATCTACGTCAGCGAGGTGAGAGAGACATACTGGGTCTGAGAGAGCCAGGGAGGGCTAAGACCAGGGATCAGGCAAGATGGTCCTTTCAGCCCTCCATCTTGTTGTCATGAGTAGGGATGAGACGGTATGGATTTTTGCATTACGGTACGGTACGGTATCTAGTTACACGGTACGGTTTACGGTATTTCATGGTATACGGCATTTCACCTCCCCAACACACATAAAAAAAACTAGTATTTTACTTTGAAGGAACTACAGTGCAACACATGATGGAAAATACACACTATTGTAATTAAGCTCAGTTCATTAATAGCAAGCTTATATTAAATTACAAAATTAACTGTTGCAAGCAACTTGAAATGTGAAGTTTCAGCAGCGCATTATTGTGTAATACCGTAAACGTAATACCGTAAACACAGGGAATGTCACGGTTCTAATACCGTGGACATTTTATACGGCGGTTCACGGTTTTACGGTATACCGTCTCATCCCTACTCATGAGAGAGGCCTACAGTATCAATCAATCAATCAATCAAAGCTTTATTTGTATAGCGCATTTCATACCCAGAGGCAACACAATGCGCTTTACAGAGAACAAGGGAGCTGGGCAGACATCCCACCCCTACATATTCCAGAGGGAAGCAAAAAAACAGTAATCACCCGGGGGCCAGATAAGTGAGCTGTAAAAATTCTTCCCTGACCCCTCTCAACAAGGCGATCGAGCAAGCTCCAGGAGTATGTTTGTCTACCGGCTAAGAACATTTATAAAGCAATAAATAACATTAAATTACATTTTCAGAGTAAGAGAGGCTAATAACATCATAGGAGAGACATGGCAAACACTGGTGTGTGTCTGTGTGTGCGTGAATGTGCCTGGGCCCAGATAGAGGCAGGGGTCAGGGGTAGGATCGGGGTAGGAAAAGGATACGGACCCGATTAGGGTGAGGGGAAGGGGATCTGAGCCCAGGACTGGTGTATGTCTGTGTGTGTGTGAGTGTGCCTGGGTCCAGGTAGAGGCAGGGGTCAGGGGTATGTGTCTGTTTAGCCTGGTGGAACCACACAGATCTAATGAGCTTACATTTTCCCTTTAAGAAACAAGATTTGAACATTGCAGTCAGTCAGCTTGACCAGGCTATAGTGTGCTGACCCCTGCTTTTTGGAGACTTAGATGTATCTATGCTAACTTCACCTTCATCTAGATGTAAGTTGCCTAGTGACAGAAAAACACTTTGAGTCTTCATGTCTGACTGAGAATTTACAAGAAAATAGTTTATTTTGGTTGTAAATGGTCTGCACTTAGAGCTTTTCTACCTTAGCGGCACTCAAAGCGCTTTACAATGGCTCTCATTCACCCATTCACGCACACACACCAATGGCGGTGGGAGAAATTTGGGGTTAGGTGTCTTGCTCAAGGACATGTGGACAGTCAGAGCTGGGATTCGAACCACTGACCCTTTGATCATTGAACGACCCGCTTTACCAACTGAGCTACAGCCGCCCCCTAGTAATTGTAGTAAGAATTGTAGTAATCTCAAGGATGAACCATGTTAAAGATAACAATATTGAATATCTAGAGACTAAAGAGATATCTCTCCTTTTTCTACACCTAACAATAGGATGAAAACATAGAATAGAGATTTTTTCTTGTCTGACTTTGAGCATGTAGTTCTTTAAATAGAACTGTCAAGTTTTCTTTCTTTCTTTCTTTCTTTCTTTCTTTGTTTGTTTCTTTCTTTCTTTCTTTCTTTCTTTCTTTCTTTCTTTCTTTCTTTCTTTCTTTCTTTCTTTCTTTCACTTGTTGACAGCACATACAAAGCATTGTCCTCCCTCCTGCCAAACTTGCTCTGCCATTCGTTTGAAGTCTGTTCAGACCTGTGAGGTACTCTCACTATCGAACATGAGCGGAATACAGATCGCCCCGCTCTGTGCTTCGTGTTTGTTGTCTCAAGTGTTCTCTCTATTAAAGACAAGCCAAGGAGAGTGAGCTGCATTCAGATGAGCTCTCCGATTATCACTCGATGTAAATTTGATCGCAGATCGTGTTTTGTATAGGCTACTTTGATCTCACATGAGCACTGAGGCCACGTATGAATCTGTGTGTAGCTTATAGACCCTATAGGTCAGAATTAACCTATAGGTTAAAATTAACTAGATTTGACATTTTCACCTGCAAAGCTACAGTAAACTATGATTCAATAAAAACAGTCAAATGAGCCAACAACTCTGCAAAACTCTTTATCTAGTATTCCCTCTGTAATTCCATGATAGGAGCTGTGCCTGGCTCTCCATTAACAGTGTACCGGACACCTAATGCTTTGATCTTTTTGTATCAGAGCTCTGGATATGGCGCCCGGGATGACGTCATATCCTAGTTGAATGTGTTTCAAATCAAAAAGCGAAAAAATGTGAAATCTCCCTTTCGCCCCATCTTAGTTGCCAAGTTAGCCATTGTTAGCAATACCAGTTGATAGCAACGAACTATGCTATTTTGCACAGACAGTACTGTGTATACGACTGATTTAATGAGACACAAATAAGACAGAAGTGCTAATAAACAGCTCCCTCATACCTCCAGACCATGGTCAAACCCTACACCCCCTCCCGACCGCTACGCTCTGCTACCTCAGGGCCACTGGTTGTCACTCTGAGGCCCCTGCAGTCGATCAACACGGTCACGGCTCTTCTCTGTCCTGGTGGTGGAATGAACTGCCCACTGACGTCAGGACAGCAGAGTTACTGCCCATCTTTTGCCGCAGGCTCAGAACTCACCTCTTCAAGAAGTACTACCATGATCCTCCCTCTTAAGCACCTATTGCATTTTAGTTTACTATTCTTCACTTTGCCTTCAGCACTAGATTATGCTCTTAGTCACTTGTTTTAAAGGAGATGCACTTGTGAGTTCTGGCAAGTAGTAGTACACTGACATTTAGATTTTTGACGTCGACTGCGGGAATCCCAACGTTTTGGATAACAAAGGAATGCAGCATAAGCCTGCCATGAATAAACACCTTCAGTCCCTCGGCTGGTGTGTGTCGTAACTCTCTACTGCCCAGGCAAACCAGACAGATCCAGCCCAGACTAGCAACTTCACATTCTGTTTAATGAATGGCTCAGTGTGACGGAGCGGACTATCATGAAGATGGAGCACAGGGGCTGCCCCAGCCATCTCCAGAGATCTGGCCTGATTGGACAGAGTGAAACAAATGGCCCCAGATGGCAATTGATTGGCCGTTGAAAGAGCGCCCTGCCTCCTCGCTCAGTACCATTAGTCACAGCGGGAGCGTGAGCAAACATGGAAGGACCCGTTTACTGTACTACTGTAGAATTTGTATTGAACCTTTATTTATTTATTGAACCTTTATGATAAGGTAGGCTGGTCATCTCTTTCATTACGACACAACTATCACTGGTATCTGTTTATTTTCAAAGCAATTATTGGTAGACTTCCATCATAGTTCATCTCTGTTGGACTGAAGCCTTGGTTCTTACCAGACTAGAGCAAGAGACTGGATTGTGTTTAAGGTTCCACGAGTGCATTCAGAACATGGAAGGTGCTTTTATTCACGAGGCCCCACATACGTGGAAGAGCCAACTGACTCTGAAGCTTGAGGTGCTCCCTTCATGTATGGAGTTTAAGTCTCTGGCTCTGGACCTTTGCACTTCTTCTTGTAATTGTTTTAATTGATTTGATTGCTTTAATTGATTTTGTCTGCATTTTTGTTTGTGTATTGTGAACTCGTCAACCCTGAAAATTACCCTAAATTTGCTTTTATGAGTCAAAATAAAGGTTTGAAATGAAATTTAACCAGGTCCAGACTAATTGAGATTAAAAATATCTTTTTCAAGAGTGTCTGGCCAAGACAGGCAGCAGTACAAATACACGGTTGCAGTCATACAACATAAATATTTGCAGACATAGAACTAAAATAATTAAAAACAAAAACAAAGGACAGATTACAGAATCATAAAATAAAAGATTAATCAACATTCAAAACATCTACAGCCAGATGTGCTTCCATGTTATTTAAAAACACTCCAAATCTGGAAATCTGTGTGTCAGCCACGCAAAGCATCCTAACTGACTTTCCATTAGAAATATGTAAGCATGTAACGGTATCAAAAACTCACGGTATGGTAATATCACGGTATCAAGGTCCACGGTACGGTATATCACGGTATTAAACACAGTTTTAAAACACAAAATTTAAAGAGGAAGAAGATTTGTACTTTGGAAAAAACACCATAGCATTTATTAAACACACTTCTGATGTGTACAGTTTTTTTCTTTTAATTTAAAGTGCTTCTGCTTTCCTTACAATCACGGATCAACGATGATCCGTTGCACCACTATTCAGTAGTGATAGAGGAGGTCTGTGGGTATAGATGGTGTGTTGAACAGTGATAGAGGAGGTCTGTGGGTATAGATGGTGTTGAGCAGTGATAGAGGAGGTCTGTGGGTATAGATGGTGTGTTGAGCAGTGATATAGGAGGTCTGTGGGTATAGATGGTGTGTTGAGTAGTGATAGAGGAGGTCTGTGGGTATAGATGGTGTGTTGAGCAGTGATAGAGGAGGTCTGTGGGTATAGATGGTGTGTTGAGCAGTGATAGAGGAGGTCTGTGGGTATAGATGGTGTGTTGAGCAGTGATAGAGGAGGTCTGGGGGTATAGACGGTGTGTTGAGCAGTGATAGAGGAGGTCTGTGGGTATAGATGGTGTGTTGAGCTGTGATGGAGGTCTGTGGGTATAGATGGTGTGTTGAGCAGTGATAGAGGAGGTCTGTGGGTATAGATGGTGTGTTGAGCAGTGATAGAGGAGGTCTGTGGGTATAGATGGTGTGTTGAGCAGTGATAGAGGAGGTCTGTGGGTATAGATGGTGTGTTGAGCAGTGATAGAGGAGGTCTGTGGGTATAGATGGTGTGTTGAGCAGTGATAGAGGAGGTCGGTGGGTATAGATGGTGTGTTGAGCAGTGATAGAGGAGGTCTGTGGGTATAGATGGTGT
Source organism: Borostomias antarcticus (assembly GCF_949987555.1). Taxonomy (NCBI): domain Eukaryota; kingdom Metazoa; phylum Chordata; class Actinopteri; order Stomiiformes; family Stomiidae; genus Borostomias; species Borostomias antarcticus. The sequence continues at coordinate 14,958,821 of NC_140251.1, forward strand.
GTTGAGCAGTGATAGAGGAGGTCTGTGGGTATAGATGGTGTGTTGAGCAGTGATAGAGGAGGTCTGTGGGTATAGATGGTGTGGAGCAGTGAGAAGAAGAGGGAAAGAGGCTGAGCAGAGAGCCCAGGTCTGATCTCTGATGCTGCACTTCTACGACAGGAGACTGGATGAAAGAAGTGACAGGTCTATAAAAAATAAAAAATAAAAAACGACAGAAGAGGAAGAGAAAGAAGAGATGAGGAAGGAGAGAATGGAAAGAAAGGATGGGAGGACAAGAGTGGGGGGGGTGTGCAGATCTAGGCTAGATGGTTCTGACATCTAGTTACAGAAAATCTCTTCAGTTTGGCACGCACGTGGTCCACGGATAGGTTCATAAAATATAATAAAACAAAAAAGGATGTAGGCGACGTGGTCACGTAGGGCGCATGTTCAATCCACACTAGTCAGGCGCTGCCAGCGGTAGACATGGCTAGCGGAGGAGCTGAAGAGCTTGAATAACCTCCGGCTCAACAACCGCTCATCACCACGGCATTTAAGCAGCCCTTAGCTAAAGAATCCGACCGGGCTAAAGCTATTACAAAAGGTATCATTGGGGTGTTTATAGCTGCAGACATGAGGCCATATTCCATATGCTGGATGTGCTTGAGCCACGTTACGAGATCCCGTCGCGCACCCACTTTGCTGAGAAGATCGTGCCAAATCTTTATGAGCAGGAAAAGGCAAAAGTTGTCAGTGAATTATCCCAGGCATCCTCTGTTGCGCTCACAGACGGGTGGACCTCCAGGGCAACGGAAAGCTACGCGACTAGTAGGGCTGCCCCCTGAAAGTCGACGCGTCGAATCATCAGTCGGAGACCCTTAAGTCGACAGAGATTCTTTAAGTCGATTTCTGCTCCACTGTCAAGGACTAGGAGGTGGACTAAGATCAAGGACAGGCCAATCATTGGTTTTAGACCTAGGCTATTACCGTAGCTATTTGTTGGGCTGTAAAAGAAGAGTTAAGACTGATATAGCAGAGGGAAGAAGGCAGGGAGCCCCTCTCCCCTCCGCTAAGCGTCTAGCCTAGCCTAGCCTAGCCTAGCCTAGCCTAGCCTAGCCTAGCCTAGCCTAGCCTAGCCTAGCCTAGCCTAGCCTAGCCTAGCCTAGCCTAGCCTAGCCTAGCCTAGCCTACTATGCGCCAGCAATCACGTGCATTTCCCAAATGGAATATCACACTGCTTTCCTAAATCAATCTTCTTGTATATCCAATGGTAAAAATAGGGTCTCCCATAGACAGCTTGAGCTCTAACGTCTGTGAAAATGCTTTAGTGACAGCCAAAACATTTCCTTGTTGACTGCTGCCCAACGTATGAGCCGATTCGCGCAAGCATTCAAATGCGCAGTTGAGGAGACTATCGTCAAATTACCCAACCCTAATGTAGGATATGTGAAACTGTATAAAAACATGGGGGCATCCGAAGTAGATGGACAATGCTAGATGATTCATGTTTAACAAGAAAACAGGTGTCTTTTATTGTGCAGCCTGCAATTTTGAGTTGAAAGTTTCACAGCTCCCCCGACTCCGGTGGTCTCCCCTCAGCCTAGACATATGGGGGGGGACGAATCTCCCGATGTCACAAAATGGATTTGAAGACAAAATGTTTAAGATATTGATAACCTGTCTATTATCTCGATTATTAGTGGTCCAAACTATGGACAATGCAAGAAAGAGGGATGGGCTGCACTTGAAACAAGCTATCAAACACATTCGGAGGCAGCGGAGAGGATTTTAGCGGAGCGGAAGAGCAAGGCTAATAATTTATTTTGAAACTTTATTCTACTTTTTTGTTCAACGGAAAATAATAAACACCAATCAAGGTAAAATAGCCCAATAAAGGCTATTCAAGCATAACCTAAATGGACGAAAGTTCGTTCAGAAAAAGATTGAACAAAAGCATCCCTCCATCTTATTCCACAAACCGATAGCCAGGCTATTCTAGCTATTTAAAATGCTGTAATTATGTAACTGTCATTCTCGTTGATTTCAAATACCCTAACCTACTCAGAAATGTGCCTTGGCAACAATTGATTGTTTCTAGGCTACCAATATAGGCCTAACCAAAATAATCACGGAAACTTGATGTCAAGTGATTTTCTGATAGCCAGGAGAAAGAGAAAAAACACATCGACGATTCGACGCGTCGCTTTGAACACCAAGTCTGAGTCGAATAACAAAATCCTGAGTCGAAGACAGCCCTAGCGACTAGTCTGGATTGAACATGCGCCCTACGTGACCAGTTGCTGGTTAGCTATGAGAGGCAGGATCCCAGCCGACCGTTGCATCCCCCCAACCCGCAACGGAGGGTTATCAACTGGACTGGGACTCCACCTCTCATCGCTAACCAGCAACTGAGACCATTGAGCTAAAGGTGGTTAGCTAGCTCGATCGTAAATTACTCGAACTGAATAAATATGACACCGATAAGCACACCGATGCCAATAGTTAGCTTGATATTACTAAGGCATCTGACCAGTCCAGAACAGTGAGTTTAGCCTACGGTTTTACCGAGCCAGTCCCAAGGTTACCACGTGACCAAAAAATACTGCGGTTACCGTAATACCGCTGTTACCGTTACATGCTTAGAAATATGTCCATGTTGCGGTCACGTAATTTGAACACATTCTATTTCCACCACGGAATGCAGTGTTAAGAGTTCATGGTCATTTCACAGATATCAGAGAGATCAGGTTGTTCACGAAATGTGATACTGTGTTGGTATTTCGCAGTATCATCAGCATTAAAGTGGAAATTTGCATTGGAAACACTTTGATCGAGATCAAAATAGGCCTGTAATGAATAGTAATGGTCCCAGGACCGATTCTTGTGGCATGCCATTGGATACACGAAGGGAGCTAGAACTGCTACCTTCTGAAAATCAGATAAAATATTGTTAGTAGATAAGACCACCTTCAGTTGTTCATTCACAGGGGATTCCAGAAGCGCTTAACAAGGACAGACAATTTAGATAGTTGTTTAGGACTGTAGGTTGGCTTTCAACAGGGGAAGAACAAAAGTAGATTTCTTTAGACCGGTATGGTCCTTTAACAATGCACAGGGGAAGCTCTATGCCGTTTTCATTCCTGCTAAGGATTTAATAGTCTTCCAGAATGTCAAGGGATTGTTTAGATTGGAGTTTCAGAGAGGAAATTATCTGCTTTGGGTTTTTCTATTACCAACTCGCAACTCATGCCCCATCTCCGCAGGCACCTCAGAAAGTAGAGGCGTTGTTGTGCCTTCTTTAAAATGGCCTTGTATTGTGTGTCCAGGTTAGTCCATTAGAGATCTGCATCCCTAGGAATGTGAAGTGGCTCACCCTCTCCACTTCCTCCTTGTTGATGATGATGATGATGATGGGGATGGGGGGTCTTTTTCCTCCTCTCCTGAAGTCCACAATCATCTCATTTGTCTTGATAGTATTCGGGGTCAGGTTGTTGTCTAGACACCATGTTACTAGGTTTGACACCTCCTGGAGGAAGGTTGATTCAGATGAGTCATTGGGGGAGATCAGGCCTATCACAGTGTCTGCAAACTTGATGATTCAATTGTTGCTGTGCTTGGCTGAGCAGTCGTGGGTGTCTCAGACCAGATTAAGTTAAATTTAAGGCTGGGCGGAGCCATCTTCATGCTCTGCTTGAAAGCTGGTAGTAGTAGCTGGTAGAAGGCGTGGTCTGCCTTCCCGAAGACCAGGCATGGAAGTGTAGGAGTGGTCCAGTGTTTCGGTCATCCTGGTTGCAGAGGACACATGCTGAAAGTACTTTGGTAGCACTTTTTTGAGGTTGCAGTGGTTGAAGTCTCCAGCTACGACGGACATGGCCTCTGGGTAGAGTGACTCATGGCTGGCTATCGAGTTCGAGTAGCACGACTTCCCCACCTGCTTGCGGGTGGATGTATACAGCAGTGAGGATGGCTCCTGCAGCAAACTCCCTCGGTGCATAGAATGGCCTACATCTGATGGTTATGTGCTACAGTTTTTTCAAGCATGAGCGTGACAGAGTCCGTACCTCCCTGCTCCATTCATTGTTTATCATGAGACAAATTCCCCCTCCCTGAGTTTTCCCTGTGGCAGCGTGCCTGTTGTTCAGTTAAATGAAGCTGTCAATCAAGATACAAGGAGAATTGTGTGAGTGTGACCACATTGAAATTGACCAATCACAAGAGGGCAATTCCTCCCTTGGTATCCGCCCCAAATTGTCAATCAGATTTTAATCGAGCTTGCATAATTTAACGTCGAGCAAGAGAGGCCGGTTCGCACGCGCAGAGCTACACTGTGAGCGCGCAGAAGTCAAGTGCATGAGAGCAGAACTGAACTGAGCACGAGGAGAAAGTGTTTAGCTGAATCCCAAATCGCGCACTTAGGCGAAAGTGCAGAGCACTCGCGGCCTTGTGGCCTTACATGCGCGTTCCCGCTAAGTCCACAAGGGCTCAGGGTAGTTCCAAAACGGAATCGCTAGGTCCACAAGTGCGCCACGCCGCCATTTTGCGCACTGTAACCGCACTTACCGAAAGTCCGCAATTTCACGGACTTAGGAGCAGAAAATACCCACAGCCCACCGCGTCTCATGTGACACAGTGCTTGAGTGCTTCTGAGTCATGATCCGAGTGCATCACACATAAATGATGAAATTTGCAGATAACACAACATTTATCTTGAAATCCACATGCTGCAAACATATCCCACCCAACCTAATTTTTTAATTATTATTCAATTAAAACAGACGTCAATCGGTCAATTTGCAGAGCTGAAGGGAGCGTCAGAGCAGCCTCTGCGTCGGAGGAACGCGGCAGCCAATGAAAACGAAGTGGGAGGGGCATTGAGCGAAACTGGAAGTGCTGTCCCATTTAATTCACGGCCCTGCACCCTCTGGCCCTTCCAGCTGACTCAATTAAGTGCTCAGGCCTCAGGCCACAAGTGCGAGGGGCCGCAAGTGCGGTTTGCGCACTCAGATTGGGATTCAGCTTTTGACTAGCAGATACTCTCGCGCGTGGTGACTCCACACGCCCGCGGCAGCCTGTATCGCTCTCGCGAGGACTTACATCGTGCGAGTGCGCAGTTAATATCTGCGTGTGTGAAATAACATAATCTGCCCGTGAGTGTGTTTTACGCGCTCTTGACTTTTGACATAAATGTGACGCCATACAAAACGCCCAGCCGTCCACACTCCTGGCCACATTGACACCTCTGCTTAAGTAGGCCTAGTTTAGTGGAGGATTCTTTCTTAGTATTAACTTCTAATACAAAGTCACAAAGACAGCTTAAAGAAATGGTAAAATTGTTTTGTAGTGCCATGACACTGATCAGAGGGACCAGGTCCACACGCCCGGCGAACAGCCAAATGTGTTCGCTAGCATGTTGCGTCTGGATTTGAGAGTAGGAAAACTGCAGCGACATTCTACGTTTCAATTCCTTTGAATCAGAGGGATTACATGCTATGCTTCTCATTACTTCCTCAGCTCTTTACAGCATAGGTTTGAAAGGGTCCAGGTTAGGCCAACAGGGAAATCAAAAGATATAAGCTGGAGACTAGCCCCTAATTGTGACGCTTCATTCTACTTTTCCCTGGTACTGACAGGTTACTTGTGTTCATTTAGCTGCTAGTGCAGGTTAAAGTGGCCTTGATAGCAGACCAGGCAGCTTCCATAACACATTGTGACAGCTAAGGTCTTCCTCCGTCTCTAGGCTGCAATTAATCACCATTCACTGTTAAAAGACATTATTTGTTTTAACAAGAGTTCTAGACGCGTTATGTTTGTAGAGGTATTATCGGGACCTTTAATGTTACCTACTGTACAGAATACTGTACGTAGGCAGTAAGAGACTGGAGACATTTTGCTGTTTAAGCACTGAAGCAGCCCATTTCTTGTTTACAGGTCGGTCCAAACAGCATCGCAGCCAGGGACGGGCGCATCAGGGAAGGGGACCGCATCTTACAGGTATCTGGCTAAGCTCTCCTCTCCCACATCTCCCATCTTCAGACGTGACAATAAAGCCTCCCCCCCCCCCCTCTCCCAGCCATTGTCTCCCAACACGATTCATTTTTAACGGCAGAACATTAAAGTAGAAACTCAGTCCCCTCAGTGGCAGTTAGCAGTGGAGAAATGTCCCCCTGGCTGTTTTAGCTACCGACTCAGCACCTCACGGCCTCTTTAAGGGCTTGGGTATAGGGATGCACTTCGCTGCTGATCCATCCAACCCCACTTCCCCCACAGGCAGCTCCCCCAGGGTGGACGGATGGGCTACAAGTGTTATTACTCCATCCCATGCCTGAGACAGGGGGCTCCTGTCACCCCCCGAGGAGAGATTTCTGCTGTGCTAGAGGCCCAAACGGCAGAGGCAGTGTGCCGGATGGGTGGTTACTATAGGGGCGTGGGTCCACTCAAAGGCTCTAATCCTAATCCTAAAGTGCAAGACGTATGTGAGGAGAAGTGATGCTACAGGGTAGGCAGCGGGCAAGGTGAGGGTTAATCATTTGAGGTGAGGCAGCGATAGTCCTCCTGAGAGGACTTTTTAGCGAGCATTTCAGAGATTGGATTCTATAAATTGAACGACGACATAGAGAAGATCATCAATTTTCTAAAAAGGGTTAATGACTAGCGGGGTATAGAGAGGAGAGGGCAGAGAGGGCGTGAGAGGGAGCGGGAGTACCCTATACTGAGTCTGTGATTACCTCTAGAGAGAGGTAGGGCTGCATGAGCAGTGTTTGTGGAGAGATAATGCGCTGTGCTGGTCTAATTGTCTGCTGGCGAGTGTGCTGTGTGACTGATTTGAGCAGGCTGGCCGGCGGAGAGGAGGGCGGGGGGGGGGGAGAGGAGAGTTGGGGGGGGGGGGGGGTTGCAGAGGGAGGCCTGCACTCCGGCACTATTATCCCCCCACTGACAGCCCCATTACTCTGCCCACTAAAAGATGGACGCCCCCTGTCAGCGGCCAGTTAATTGTGTGGCTAGATGTATGAATGTCCCGGATGCTTTTGTGGCGTCTTCTGTCGGACCACAGCCACTGTCCCCCTTGGTAATCGATGCACGCCATAGCCTCCTTGTGACTAAAAACACATTGTGGACACTTTACATGGGAAGAAGAGCAGGGATATGCTTACTTTATCATGCTAAACTTTGTTTATTTTATACAGCCTTTGAGATGGAGCACTGTGTGTTTGTGTGTGTGTGTGTGTGTGTGTGTGTGTGTGTGTCTGCGTGCGTGTGTGTGTGTGTGTGTGTGTGTGCGTGCGTGCGTGCGTGTGTGTGCAAGCTTATGTTTGTGTGTGTTTGTATGTACTCGTGTGATTAACAGCATGTTGTTGTCCCCAGATCAACGGGCAGGATGTGCAGGACCGAGAGGAGGCGGTGGCCGTGCTCTCCAGCGAGGACTGCAGGAACATTGTGCTGCTGGTCGCCAGGCCTGAGATGCAGGTGACTACGGAGCAACGGAGAAAAACCCACTAACAAAATATTGTATCCTACAGTGACCCAGAATAGCCTGTCAGAAGCACTGCTAGGACATTCCAAAGGCAGTATTTACATCCAACCCACAGCCAGGGATTTAAAGTTGAAAAACAAAACAAAAACCCGATAGAATATGCAGATTACAGCCCTGAGACTCGGCCCAATCAGAGTGCAGTGCTTAAAGTAAACACTGGCAGGTTGTGCCACGCTCCCCCCCCCCCACCCCCGTCTGTGACACCCACCGTCTCACCCCCCGTGGAGACAGGTTTAGGGTTTAGCACTGACAGACCCCATCATGTTTTATTTCTATGTAGCCGCGCTGTAATTGACTTCCAATGGTGAGCCATAAAAGCTAATGGCATGCTAATGCGCAGTGAGTCCAGGCCCAAGGCCACGGCGTCGCAGGGGCGAGCCGCCGAGCTCAGCCAAGATGCAAGTCATATAGACTCCCCCTCCTTCACTTTCTTAATTAAACACCCCTCGCATACTAAATCTAAATCTTCAGATATGGATCCTCTTTGGTTTCAGACGGGCAGACAAAGAGCTGAGGTATGATACCGAGGAATAGGGTCAAAGGTCGAGCAATGCAATGTCCATTGTATTGTATTGGTTTCATCTGTCCTGTCTGCATGGGGCTCGATGAGAATGGATGTTCATTGGCTATTTGAAGTTCCAGTGTCACAGTGTGAAATGTGGTCCATATTGACACACAGGTGTTTGCATGGCACGCTGGATGGTGTAGGTATACTGTAACGTTAACCCTAACCCTAATAAATAATAAATACATTATCTCTTTATTTCCCTTCTTCTCCTCTCTCTCTCTCCCTTTCTCTATCTTCTTCCCCTTCTCTCTCCCTCCTTCCCTCTCTCTCTCCCCTAGCTGGAGGAGGCCTGGTTGGAAGACGAGCACAGTGAGTTCCTGGAGCAGCTGAAGAGGGAGATGTTGGAGGAACAGCAGAGAGAGGAGATGGAACTGGCTGCCCTGGAGGAGGAACAGGAGCACGACCAGGTCAGAACACACAAGCGCACGCACACACACACACACGCACACGCACACACACACACACATGCACACGCATGCACGCACACACACACACACACACACACACACAGAAGAATAGCTGTCACATTGGGTGATAGCTAATGGGGATCCGGAATAAACATTAAACACACACACACCACTTTCCCCATTGAAAATGTAGACTGTGCCAATAGGAAAAATGTTAAGATAAGCCTCATTGAATTGAAGCAGGTGTATTTGACTCCAGGCTTCCACCAACAGAATGAGTCATGCACCACGAGAAGGCAAACTCAGAACTGAACTTCCAAGGCAATCAGTTTTGTGCTTTGGATCTGAGACGCAGTAATGTAATCAGCATGCCCTCGAATTGCTTGAAGACTGTTTGAAGTTACTACAAAGCTGGATGGATTAGTTGAGAATAAAATTTTGCATTGATTTCCTTTTTTAAATCTTAAAACATGCAATGCCCTTTGAAATATGAATTATGGAATTCAGAGCATGCATATGGATGGTTGAGGCTGATGAGCCTTATAAATCCCAAACACAGTCAATCATAAATTAAAATGTTGTGTTCTGTCAAGAGATTCACATACTATAAAAAGGGGGGAAAGAGAAGTTCAAAGCGATGAAAGTAGCGGAATTGTACGACCGAGCCCCAGAAGGATGGGAGAAGCCCGGGAGAGAAGCACCAGAACATTGGTGCACCTCAGAAACTCCCATCTAGCTTTTAATAACATCTAAGAATATTATTGACATTGTTCTGAATTCACACTTCATGTGAATAGACAATAGTCACACTTAACAGCCCAGAAACCCGTTGAAGTACTACTTTGATGTGTAATAATTCTAGGATTTTTCAAATACTCATTATATATTTTCTCTTTTTTTAGACAAAAGAAGAGGACGAGCTCATTACGGACGTTGCCACATGTTCCACTACAACTCAGGACAAAGACACTAGAGTGTGTCTGAGGAACAGTAGCCAGAGCTCCGACCATGACGTCCTGGCCCACATTCAGAAGAGACTGTCCCAGTGCCTGATAGACACGCACGGCCGGGACACGCACACCCTGGAAGAGGAGGAGGAAGAGGACGAGGCGGAGGGCGATCGCTTCCAGCAGCTGCTGGAGCTCAAGTGTCAGATTCGCAACAGCGGCGAATACGACCTCTTCTACAGCCGCCGCAGTACCATCGAGTGCAGCCTGGGGGAGCAGACGGGCGTCCAGCGCGAGCTGCGCATTCTCAACGAGGAGCTGCGCAGCATCGAGCTGGAGTGCCAGAACATCATGCAGGCCCACAAGCTCCGCAAGGGGGGGCCAAGGGACCAGCACCAGGGACCCCACGCTGGCCGTCCCGTGCCCCCCGCCAAGGCGCCCCAGCGCGGGGGCGACCCGCAGGGCAGAGGCAAGCTGGCCAACGCCGGCGAGCGGCCGGGGAAATCGGACAAGGACAGCTCGAGCGCCTACAACACGGCGGAGAGCTCGCGGAGCACGCCGCTGGCCATGGACCGCTCCCCGGAGCACTCCCTGCAGAGAAGGATGGTCAGCATCACCAACCAGAGGAACCTGCGTAGCAGCAGTAGCCTGGCAGCAGGACACTCCCTCAGCCCCAGTCCCAGCCCCTGTCCCAGCCCCTGTCCCAGCCCCTCGCACCAGCACACCCCTGTCCCAGGCAAGAGCAGCAGCCCCGACCACAGCAACCCCTCGGAGTCAGACCAGACGGCCCAGGCGGAGGAGGAGAGGAGCGGTAGGGTGGGGGTCCCCCCCAGGGGCTCCCAGATCCCTTATCTGTCCCCGGCTCACAGCTCCCAGCACAGGCAGGCCAACGGCAGCATCCCGGCCCACGCGCGCCACTACCAGAGCTACATGCAGCTGATCCAGCAGCGCTCGGCCGTGGAGTACGCCCAGAGCCAGCTCAGCCTGCTCAGCGTCTGCAAGGAGCCCCAGCGGCCCGCCAACGAGCCCAAGATGGAGTGGAAGGTGAAGATCCGCAGCGACGGCACGCGCTACATCACCAAGAGGCCCGTGAGGGACAAGATCCTGCGCGAGCGCGCCCTCAAGATCAAGGAGGAGCGCAGCGGGGGGATGACCACGGACGACGACGCCATCAGCGAGATGAAGATGGGGAGGTACTGGAGCAAGGAGGAGAGGAAGCAGCATCTGGTGAGGGCCAAGGAGCAGAGGAGGAGGAGGGAGTTCATGCAGAGGAGCAGGCTGGAGAGCCTGAGGGAGAGTCCACAGAGCAGCAGCGAAGGACGCAAGGAGGTCAGTATCATCGAGCTGAGCCACAAGAAGATGATGAAGAAACGCAACAAGAAGATCCTGGACAACTGGATGACCATCCAGGAGCTGATGACTCACGGGGCCAAAGCCCCAGAGGGCGCCAAGGTCCACAACGCCTTCCTCTCAGTCACAACTGTATAAAAGACAGACAAACACACACAATCTACCCCATGTGGTATATAATATACTTGCCTCGTTCAATGTGGCGTTTTTATGCGGACATTAGGAATATTTTTCACACTTTGTAACCCGAAAAAAGCATTTTGTAAAGAATTGACCGATGGTTTATCATGGCATTTTTTATGTTTTGGATTTTTTTCATTTCATCATTTGTTTCAGAAAACACTTTTGTATGAAATGATTGAGCAATTATTTTTCTTAGTTCAAATAGTAAATGTCTATCTCTACAATTATGTTCATGATTTTGTTCTGTTTAACTCCTAACCCCAAAGTAACGGGATGTTTTCATTTGAATGTATAGAGATGTAATCAATCCAAAATGATACCAATGCACGGTACTCCTTGCAAACCCAGTTAGTCCTGTATTTCTATACAGTCTCCTTGGTAACGTACCTACTGTATCTGTCACTTGTAACCTTCTGTCACACATACCAGTTTACAACATCAACAACAGTTTACAACATACCCACAGTGATTTTTACAAAAGGTTATATACGATTAATGTATAAACACATTCTGTTTGTAATGAAAGCCTATACAACAGGACAAAATGATGAATGGCAAGAAGGTGATTTTATACCCTTCAATGAATGCAAATTGTGGTTACCTGACTAAACCTACAGAAGGACCCATGGTGGACCCATGCACCTCAACACCCTTCTCATTGTTTTTTGCATTATGTTTTTTTATTTTACTCTCCACATTTTCTGTATTGTACAATGTTACCCAACATAGCCTTAACAGTTGCAACTCAACAACAATAAATGTCAAACCCAGCATTTACAGGAAATGTCAGTGTCTCAGAATGACATGTTACTGAATGTTTCATTTACCTTCCTTAGCACTTCAAACTCAATCACTTACACTTACATAAATTACTTGTTTGGATGATTGCCATGATTGATTCAGAGCTTGGTAGTATATTTCACAGTTGTCAAATTAGGTTGCCATATACAGTAAACACATACATTCCAGTCAGGTTAAATGTACAGCACATACTCGTTACATATGCCTCATTTTCCGTGAAATATTGTAAATTTAAACTTTCAAACCAATCCCTGTATTTGTTTCAAGTCAATGTCAATGATCTTATTTCAAGTAAAATGTAGTTGGCACATTTGTAGCCAGGTAAATGTGTGGTAATTGTGATCATTGGAAAATAAATTTGAATAAATTATTGTTTTTTTCTTTAAGAACCCACTGCGGCAATGTGTTGAATGTCCTGTCTAGTCTGAGTTACCATCCATCCACAGTGACATCACAGTGACATCACAGTGACATCACAGTTGTGTGTGATTTGAGTGTTTGGGTATCAAAGGGAGAAGCACATGATGAGACCCAATGGTGGAGCTTTCACCTGCACAAACAACCTTTGAACCCTAGAGAGGTGGGAGGAGGGAGGGGAAGAATAGGATCAGGGCAGCTACAAGATTGAGAGATACTTCATATTTTTTAAGGGACACTATTTGGAAAATTCTCTTATGATTAAATGCAGACTACAAAGCTGAAAAAGACTATTGTTCGCTCCTTGGAGACATTTACACCTCACATTTCAAACCTTAAAAGTGTCTTCCCTTTTGTCTCACAGTGAACTCAACAACTTACAGTATGAAAAGGGAGATCTTAATTAAAATCACCTTCCACTTGGATGGGTCTCTGTTCATTAAATTGTGCCAGCCCACTAAATAATTTCAGTTGGGCTCGTTATAGGAGTGGGGGAGCTATTGGGATAGTCCATGCTCCATATTATTATTTTTAAATATGAGCACTGCCTAATGCCTATACTTGATATTGGAGTGCCACACACACTTGCTCCAGACTTTCTTTATACTCTAGGGGAAACTGTGCTTTATCATTTTTAGAGAATATTGTACATTACAGTACAATAAAGACAAGTTACAGGAAGTGGAGAGCTGTGTTGTTGACTTGTTTCTCTTCTCCTTCTTCTACTTCTTCTTCTTCTTCTGCTCCCTAACCTTTTTCTTAACCTGTTCTCCTTTCCTGACTCTGCCTGTCAACTCCCCAATGATAAACTGACAAAGAGCAGGGATGCTGTGTGTCCCTTGGAAGCATAGCACATGCAGCAGGTTACCATTGAGGAAGTGTTGATTTGATACAGGCCTTTTATTACCTCTGCCTTACCTCTGCCCCAGCAACAGCGTCACAGGGAGAGGTCATGCTTTCAGTGCCGTGTTTGTCCATTAGCAGGATTACACAAAAACTACCAGAATAATGTTCACATAACTCAGTGGGTCAACTTAGAACCCATTACATTTTGGAGGAAATCCGAATAACATGGTGGGTCCACGGGCTGCCCAAACAAGGCCGACCATTCACCTCCATTCATTGTTTGAACTTAGGCTGAGTTGCGAAAAATTCCACCCATTCATTGTCAATTAGGGGAATTGCAACACCCATATTTTGACACCGGAAGGTCACAAAGACATGGGGTTTGGACTGGCGTAAAGCTCTCGACCTAACAAATGCAGCAATACCAAACATGTCCTGTTCTCTGCGAGTGCACAGAGTCATGAAATGCATTCATGGGTGAAGGGCTAAGCTCTGCGAGCACCATGTCTGGTACTGTAGCTCTGGGACAACTGGGGCTCAGGAGGTAGAGCAGGTCGTCCAATGATCGTAGGGTCGGCGGTTCGAATCACGGCTACTCCTGTCCACATGTCGAATTGTCCTTGGGCAAGACACTGAACACCAAATTGCTCCCAATGAGCAGGTTAGCACTTTGCATGGCAGCTGCCGCCATTGGTGTGTGAATGTATGTGCGAATGGGTGAATGACAGGGCTTCACTGTAAAGTGCTTCGGATAAAAGTGCTATATACATGTAAGTCCATTTACCATTTACTGAACATGGTAACATACAGTACCCTTTATAGCCTGCTTTGTGACACAAATCTGAGAACATTTCTCATTCAGGGTGACATTAAAATGACAAGTACTTGTCCTCCCTCATTATAAATGGCCATCATTCCAGACCCAGTCCAGGACACGCCAAAGCATTTCCATTTGCACAACGACCAAACATTAAGATTCAGGCTGTGGGTGAAATGTTCACTCCCACCAACCCAAAAGCTCATTTCCCCTTCTCTCATTTAATTTGCGTTGTCTGTGCACAGAGACCATTAAAATGCCATTGGAACACCACGGAAACTGAGTGGGTCGCACCAACTGGCGGGGGGGGGGGGGGGGGGGGGGCTCTGTAGCCTTTGCACCGGCTAATTAAGTCCATCCCAGAGCTCCTAGAAGACTCAGTCAGGTGTAATTAAAAGGGAGCCGGTGACAGCAGTGGCATTTGTCAGAGCCATCCAGCGGTTCAAATACCAGTCCTGACAAAAATGTCAAACAGATAGCAGAGCTCATCTCCTCAGCTCACAGCTCACTCGCATACACACAGTCACTGCATTCCTCCATTATGAATGTTTGCTGATAACCTTTAGGATTCCCTGAACAGCAAAAACTACAAATTCCCTGTCATTATTCAGTGAGAGGGGGGGGATTGGATTGGATTTATGGGAAATGAAGTTCCCTTCAACGCAAGGCTGACCGGCTTTGCTCCTCCATTGTCTCTCCCTTGCAATGCCTTTAGTATATAGACTGAATAAGGCAAGTAACAAACTGGAAATTGCCACAGATGATGTGTCTCTTGAATTTTTGGATATTGATGGCAGATTTGATCTGTGCTATAATAGCCAGTGTGATGGTCATTGGCTCTGTTGTGCCAGATGTAGCAGAGTGTGTACAGGCTGTGGACACCAGGCTAGAGTCATTTTGCTGAGCCAGCTGCTCCGGATCACTGTCTGTCAATCGGCGAATGGAGGATGTTTGATGTTGAATGTAGTCAAGGACTCCTAACAGCTTTCATCCTGTATTTGAGGTACTATAAATCCATAGAACACAGTGACAAGCTGAGGCTAGAGATCCACGGTCTTCACCAGTGGGTGCATGGAGATTGCCCAGAGGTCACTGTACTGCGTACAATAAGCTCTGACCCAAGCTGAGTCTCGCCACCACGCCACTACCCATGCCATGAACTCGACATCTCAGCCCTTGAGCGGGCTAGAGACACACGGTTTTCACCAGTGGGTGTATGGAGATTGCCCGGAAGTAACTGCACCACACCCGAACTGCTCTGACCCGAGGGGGTGAAGTCTCACCACCACGCCACTATCCATGCTATGGACCCTACAACTCAGCCCCTGAGTGGGCTAGAGACACAGTTTTCACCAGTGGGTGCATGGAGATTGCCCAGAAGTAACTGGACTAACCCTGAACTGCTCTGACCTGAGGGGGTGGAGTCTCGCCACCACGCCACTATCCACACTACAGATCCCACAACTCAGCCCCTGAATGGTCTGGTAGGTGCCTGACCCATTCTGTGCCAAGGGGGCGGAGTCTCACCTCCACTCCACATGGGAAACCTGTGTACCCCTACCTCTCCTATGTGATGGATTAGCATTGAAAGCATTGGAACTGATTTGTCCAGGCGACAAGACCTATCTTCATTTATCAGACATTATTTCATATCATTTCAATTCACAGCTATTTCAGGGGCATGACTAGCTTCCATCCTACCAGTCCTGAACAGAAACAAGCCAGCCACGCACATAAGCCAGGTTGGACCTGGTCTGGTTTTAAGGTAAGTCAGGAACTTATTCCTCTTGATTGGGGAAAGTAAGCCATTTAAATTCCAAGAAATTAAGTGTGAAGCCCTATCTATATACAAAGGTAAAGGTTGTACTCATTAAAAAGATGACATTGTTGCAAGAGAGTGCAGTCGGTATGAGCAAATCAGTCCTTCTAAATCTGCATTTTGATAATTACTGTTTTCTGTTGTTCATGTGGCATATACAGGCCAGATCTGGCCCTTGTGGCTTAGTTCTGGCCCATATATGGCCCAGATCCGCTTGCTATCTGGTTATTATTTGCAGTGCTTTTGTCACGGTTGTAATCTATTCTCTTTCAGCTCCCGCTGCTTTGTGCCATTTGTTGTTTCATTTTCACCCCGACGGAACACATTAATGATCCAATTAAGCAAAAGCATGTGAATATTTAAAGCCATAATTAGAGCACTAATTATAATTCTTTATTCATGTAATGAGTGAGCCTCCATTCAGAGCACAGTGTATTATTTATTTGGATTCTAACTAGAAACCTAAGTTAATACAAATGCATTGGTTTTGCAGAAAGTTCAATGTTTTTTCTTGACTTTTCTCCAATTTCCTTGGACAACAACTGAAGAGACCATAATAACTTTATAGATCTTTAGATATGCCAAAAACATATCCACTCAACTTTCTGAAATAAAACATATACAGTACTGTATATTTTTTGTGGTGTGGTGAATAATTAAATGTCAGACAGCTGTCAATAAAATGTATCATTCAGCTCTGTGCATGCATAATGAAGACTAAAAGTTTTCCATGCATCTTCACAATGCAAAAAACTATTAGTCTCCACTATCACAGCCATTGACATTCTTGCTAAGTTTGTCTGCTTGCTTTATTCATGGTCAGTATCCATGTCCAATAGAAATGAATAATCTCCCTCTGTGTGTTTGCCTCACTGAGCACTGAAAAGAATAAATTATGTCAGATACCTGCTTCAGACGGCATGTTTTACATTTGTCCACAATCCCTTCTTCATTGTATCAGCAGCAGCCCAACAAGAATGGCAGTGCTGCTCTCAGTACGGTTTCATTAGTCAAACTGAGTTCATCTATAATTGTTTTGAGTCCCTCTGTGAATTACATAGTAGCCCTGTCATAAGGAGATTTCACACACCAGGACTGAACTTGCGCGGTCATAATTGGCTCTAGATGTACATCTTATAATGAAATCTCTCCGCCCACAGAGGCAAGAAACATCACATGTTTACTATAGGCTACCTTTACTGATATACTGTACTGTACAGCCTGTTATGTGAATGATTGGTGTAGCTGAGGATGCAGTGGAAGCACTTGGGATCCTGCTTGTTCAGGTGCAATATTCTGCGTTGATGGTACACCTGGTGGGGGGTAATGCGCTTCTATCGGCCCAGGTGTGTGGACTGGGCCTCCGCTAGCTCAGCTCTCTGGTCACTGTTGTGCCCAGGGGCTGGAAGGACTGGAGATGATGTATGGTGCTCCTTCCTGCCAGGTCATGACTAGACCACGCGTCTACTTGCTCTTGCAACACAGCACATTCATCTCTGTAGAAGTTGTCTGTCTTTGGAGTGGGGGTAGACAAATGAAGGTGACAAAGGTTCATTTGTAATGTTACCGGCTGATCCTATTTCTGGGAATTTGGTTTACATAATTGTTATGCCAACCTGTAGCCTGCAGGTGTATGGTGTCACTTCAGCCATTCAAAAGTAATGAGTGCATATGGATGCAGTGACAGTGATGTTGCTTCAGGGAGCAACAGAGATTGGTCACATTGACGCCCTTTACCGTCTGCATACTCTGGAAATCTACCTTGTGAAAACCAGTCGGTAGGCCTTTTGTGTTCAATACAAAATGTCCATTGTCATGCATGCAGGCATGCACTTTTGAAGTGTTCTAATAAACTGAAAGATAAAAGACTCGGATTGAATCTGGAGAATAGGTATCTTTTATTCTGCGCTGCCTTTGAAGTAAGCCGACAACAAGGTGATCTGACAACCGCAAATGAAAGGATGGTACTGAGCAACAGAATGATAAACTGAACACAGAGGGCCAATGTGCTCTAGTGCACACCCCATACTGTCGTCTACCCGCGTCTCTCTCTGGGGGGGTGACCTTGAGACTTTATGGCCATCCTTCTTTACAGAAGTCTGCTCATGTTCTGCACCTTAAAGCTTTGCTCTTCTAATTCCGTTGTACTTGTACAATGACAATAAAGACAGTTTACGATTCATGGCCATCGATTTCATAAGACTCTGCAGTGCAGATCATTTAAGATGGCTGATTTTGGGGAATGGAAGTGTGGGGTGATGGAAAAGTTGAGAACTCTCTTGGAAAACATGTCCTTGTACCGTATGACTGATATGAACCAGCCTCATTTTATGTGTTGAATGATATATTATGTGTATGAGTCAAACCAGAACTCTCTTGACATACTAAAGAGGTATTATTTGAACAGCCACATTAACGAGGGGGTTATTTATACATGGTATGTAGGTTGTAGAAAGAACAGTATAACGTCTTATCCTTTGCAATCTCACTAATGGTGTGGGTCCCGGAACTAGAGCAAGGCACCCTGCGTGTACCATGTGACACCAAACTACTTTGCATCTGTATACCGAACATCCTATACATCACTGCCATGGCAACACTCCTCATTTGGGTGTGAACATCCATACTCCACAGCCCATTGGTTCAAGGGTGGATCACTGTAATTGTCAGGAGGTATTCAGCAGAATATATTCTGAGGAATACCTCCTGACAATTACAGTGATCCATGGGAATGGGTCTATAGACGGCGATAGGCAACTCTACCGGTAATTGTTTGTGTTTGTTTGGTAAACCAGGTGAAGGAGACATAAGTCATGCTGCCATGTTTGAGCAGCAGCTTGTGGTTCTGACTGTTGCCACCATGGAAGAACTCCAACTGCATAAAGAATGTGCTCAATGTCGCAATTTAGAACTTTCTGGCACACATCCACCAGGGATGCGAATACATTGCATTTTGTGGATGTGATATGTAAATCTGGTCTGTGGCTCTACACCCAGGCAGTTTCAGGGGAGCTGTTTTTGTACCACAGATAATTAGCTTGGATGCCCCCTAAGGATCAGGGTCCTCAGGTATGCCCTCTGCTCTCTGCCTCCACCCGAGGACATGGGAAGGAAGGAAGAACAATCTCATAACTTATGTAAAGTTATGAGTAACCTATTGTACACTGTGGAACCATGCTAAAGCTGCTTAGGAAGGCAACATTATTCACAGCTGATGCAGGCAGGTCTATATCACAACAGGATAGAATAGGATTACTGTCATTAGCCTGAGTGCAAGTGATTTAATTTTGGTGAGACATTATCAGAGATGGGAAACATCTGTGTTACAGGCAGTTGTCTCTGTGGATGTCTGAGTAAGTGTGCGTGCAGGATAAGCTTGGCTTTTGCATGGCGTCATAGCTTAGTAGGGGCTAGATCTGAGCTAGAGATTGAACCGCAGGTGGACAATGGAAAAAGGCGACCAAGGCAAATTCCATCTAGAATGTGATGTTGGATAACCTTGATTAACCTTACTGGTCAATGAATGCTGAGAAGAGAATAATCTTTCTGTTGTTTAATCATCATTATAAGCATGTATTAATACACATACAGTATCCAAGCTTTAGGCATTGGTTCAATATTGATTTGACACACATAGCTTAGTTCAACAGTTACGTAACAGGATTAGACAATGTAACATACCTGTGAACAGATGAGCAGATGTTTGACAACAGGTGGATGTAGCATGCTAACATGCTAAGCTAAGCTAAAGCCAGCGTAAGATAGTTTAAGCCTTCATGAGTTACGAGGTTAAGCGCACCGCTCCAGTCCAGTGGTTCTTACTTTTATACTGTTCAGTGTAGAGCCTTAATATAGGCTGTCATCTGACCATTCTTTATTATGGTAAGAAGCGATGATTGGCACAAAACCAGTTCAAGATTAGACTCTGCTAGGGAACTTATCCATATCTACTTTCTGATTGCCCAATCCTACAGCTGCTATTGACGGTTCTTCGCTGACCAAGTGAGTTGAGAAACCCCTGACCTTTCCTCAACTCCTATGACCGTTAGACTGACCTTTCATCCAACGGTATCACCGTTAGCCGTAGCTAAATATACACTGGTATTAGAGTCACTAGCAGTCTAATATAGCTTTTATATGACAGCGAATGAGATCACTGAAATGTGGCATTCTGTATCAAAAATACTACAGAAAACTACATCAGATAACCCCCGTCTGACAGTCTAAAGACTGTCACAGTGAATTCTTCACCATCGGCTGCTAGCTTAACTCAACAATGTCAATAAAACAACAATTAACATTAAACAATAACTTCAGACAATAGATGCTAACTCAAAAACACAGTCAATTTTCAAAAGAATTGTGTTTGTTATTCAGAAAACATTAGCCTTGTCTGTAGGTTGGAGTAGGGAGCGGAGTCCTGCGTCTTTGCCCCAAGTTTCAGAGGACAGTTGGCGCCAGTCTCCACTGCCTTGTCCAGAACCCCACAGCCAAGCCATCTCGCGAGAGAGAGTTTCTCGAACACATGTGGAGAGGAAACCCACATGTCAGTCACACAGTTCTTAACCATTTTTTCCTTTTTCTTGAAACATAAGACAGTTAAACACTTTTAAGACTGTTAAACAAAACAAACAAAAATTCGTACATTGACAGATAAATACACTGCTTTGTCCTGTTACAGATAACTAATGACAATATGTATATATTAGTGATTATGCATTAAGAAAAGTCATCCTCACGGACATTTTTCTGCCTCCTCGCGATGTCCGTTGAGGTCCTTCTGTTTTCCTCCTCCCCCGTCTGATCCATTGGCACACGTTCAGTCTTTTGCCACCCGTCTGATGGTCACCGTCTAATCCTCTGCCACTCGTCTGATGGCATCCATAGGAATGTCCTTTACCACCCGTCTGATCCTTAACACTCACACTCCCTAGCATAGGAGTGTCCTTTGTCCGATCAGTCCAGTAGAGTGTAGAGGAGACTGGGTAGACTGGCACTCCATAGACGCCTTTCCTTGATGGTCTTTGGCTCAAGAGTCACCTTGCTCCTTTGTTAGTGGAACTTCAGCACAATGCAGAGGTTACAGATGTCCACATTTACTTTTGGGTAGAGGGGAGACTGGAACTCAGCATAGCGTAGGAGTTAGGGTACATTCCAACCACATTTACTCCTTTTCCTTATCAGCAAAAACATTTGCAGTTTTCTTGTTCCAATTAAAAATTAAAGTTATTATACATTTCTGATAAACTTGTTGTGCAGATAAATTTCGGACCAGCGCCTTGTCTGTACATTAACTTAAACTTGCTGCTTGGTTGGTATCAAAATAGAACTTATTTAAAACTTTAACTTGAGTTTAAATAAACCTTGCCAAAATCAAACCACACCTAAGGTTGCTACGCACAGTGAGGCGTGGCCAGGCAATTTCAGGCAAGTTTTGGAGCAATGAGCAAGAGAATATGAAGACAACAAGAAAGTTGACATTCCAATGTTCATTTTGCATCAGTTGAGGATTGAACTTGTAACTTCTGACACCAAGCAACATCCTCTATCTCACTGAGCTAATTAACAACAACTGACGTTTGGTTTTACAAATAGACTATGTGTCATCATAAAACACTGGTGGTATCTGCAATAGCCCATGAAATATCGTTGTTGAGTAAAGTATACACTGAAACAAAGGATACAACAATAGATGTTGCATCATATACTAATGGTCTGCTCTTTAAAGTGTGGATGAGTGGCCTAAGTGATCAGCGTCTCATAATATATTCAACAAATTAAAGAGACAGCTGTTTACAGTACTTTGTATTGTAAAACATGTTGATGCATTGTCGCTCAATCTTAATGACACTCTGGTCACTGAGTTTGTGAATGACAGTCTGACTTCAGCAGCAGTCGCTCAGTTTGGCCAATCAATGAATTCAGTCATTGTAATCCTCGGCAGGGGCTAGGTATGTTTGCCAACAGCGATGTCTCCGATTGGTGGAGCTTGCGTTGGATTGTGGGTAATGTAGTGTTGGTTTCAGAGGACAGAATTAAACATTTTTCAAAAATCCAATTTCTGAAATAAAATTCTGAAAGAAATCACACTACATCTATCCTTTATGACAATCTTCGCTGATGTTTTGTCCACGAGAAGTTAGACTTCAGTGGAAGATGAAGAATAATAATAACATAGGCAAATACAATAGGGTCCCTGCAGCTACACTGCCTGGCTCCTAAATAAACCAATCCCCCCCTTGGACACGAAATTATCAAAATAATGCAGTGGACAATTAATGACATGTTTTAACTAAATCTTTCCTATAGGGGACTGTAATCAATAATTTAATTCCTTAGTGGAGCACAAAGCATTGACCACGCATAGCAGAATTAATGTCCATACTCCTGGCGTACTAGAGCTATCTTTCTTCACTGTTTCTATTATATCATTTTTATTTCATTTTATTGTATTTTATCTTATTTTTATTTATTTTTCAAAACCCCATCCCCTGGCCTTCCCTTTGTGTCCCTCCCAGAGGTCTGGCTGGGGGTAAGGTGCCATTCTCCTTTCACCATGCCCCGTGCGGCATCACATTCCATGTTCCACGCACCTGAACCATAGGCCTCCTTTCGGAACCCTATCGTCCAGCCGCCGGAACCCCACAGTCCAACCGCCGGGCTCACCCGTCAATCACCTCCCCCGTCTGGCGCCAGCCTCGTTGGGGTACACATTCTTTTGGGCGATGACCTCAGCATGTCTCATGGTCACACCTGGCCTTTGGGGTATGATGAGATTTCACAAAC
Organism: Borostomias antarcticus; assembly: GCF_949987555.1. Taxonomy (NCBI): domain Eukaryota; kingdom Metazoa; phylum Chordata; class Actinopteri; order Stomiiformes; family Stomiidae; genus Borostomias; species Borostomias antarcticus. The sequence goes on from NC_140251.1 coordinate 14,981,272, forward strand.
AATGAACAGTTGATAATCTCTGACGCTCTCTACTCTACCTGCTTCCTGTAGCTGTGGCCTGTCATTCACTACTGCCTTGACCCCGCCCCCTCTCTGTAATGGAGAGAGAGACAACATTGGTCAACAATCACACTTGGCTTTCACACAGTGGTAAATGCAGGCTAGAAAGAGATGTTTCGTTTCTGCCAGGACAATTTCCGCATGTGTGCTCAACACTTGTCTTGGCATCGATGTACTGCTCTGTTCTGATTCTGCCATGTTGCTCTATCTTCCTTTGGATTGAATTAAAAACACACAAATTAACACCACAGTATAATACTTTGTTAGTACAGCTCTAAGATGAAAGTAAAAATACAACCGCTTGAGTCTTTCAGACCTCCCACCCAGGGCGCAGTCCTGGGCTAGACCCCTTTCCCTTTTGAGGCCTCAGCCCGGGCTCCCCCAGATTGAGCACTCAACCTTCTGCTTCCCGGTGTCTTCTTTTCAAAGCCCACCGATCACAGAAGCACTACTTGCCTACTAACACATTCGCTTTTGGCTTGTAGTGGCCTGACTGTACATTGAGCCGAGCGCGGCGGCCATCTCGTGGTCTTACTGCCATCTGCGACCCGACCGGCCGGTGACCCAGTCGATAGCGATCCCGGACACTGTAATGATTGTTAGTCACCCAGCTCAGAACCGACGGTCTGATCCTAATTCCACTTGGCTATGGATATTAGAACTTTGACCGTTTTCACCAGCCTTGCCTATTCACAGAGGTCGTCTATCACGCCCCTCTGCTAGGTGTGGACTGTCATCCACGTACCACACCGTGCCAACCACCCTTAACAGCGACACAGTGCTGACTAGACGGTACCAGAGCAGTATGTTAATTCATACTTCACCAGACACGGGGGCCTTCAGTCCTCTCCCCAGCACTATACCATGATTTAGCGTGCCCTCGGGACCTTACGGTTCCGCCCCCGTCTGTTGAGATCTAGGTCCAGGGGTGCCCAATCCCCCTCCCTAAATCTCAATGGTAATGACAATGATGGCAATTGATTGCGCTGAAGTCTTAATTACCATACAGACGGTTCCTGTCGGTAGCCTGACCTCCATTGCTGCGCGACTGGTCTGGTTCCAATTTTATTTCTGCTGCACACAGAGACTTTAACAACAGATTAACAAATTCCTTATTCAATAGTACGATTGTATAACAACAGTGTAATATAACAATTTGTTCAATTTCTCATATAGTCATTGATTTTCTCTCCACATTCCTTTCTCTCATTATTTCCTGGTGATAATAGTGAGTAAAAATCGACTGATTATGATTTGGACAGTTCAATTAAAATTTTCAAAAATATAAATTATTCTAAACAATGTCTTGCCCTGCTTCTTAACACTACCCCTGGCTAAGAGCAAACACTAATTGGGACAATGTTTTTATTAAAAGAATGATTTTATAATTCTCTTTGCTAAATGACTTTGCAGAAGATAAAATATTACTAATTTCTTCCCCTGCAGGGCACTAGATTTCCAATGAGATTTTCGCTTGGAATGGTTAGTCTAGAATATAATTTAGCAAATAGTATTTACTCTCTCTTCCTTGCCCTCATGTACACACTAGTCTTTTCTTTGTCCCGCCTATGCCACTGAGTTTAAATAGTTCACTTAATTACTGCTTCTTGCTTTCCCTATAACTCAAATAAGTCATTGCCTACCTTCCCATCAGGGATAGGTAATAGTCACTAAAGTCGTCACTCTAGTCACTACGCTTCCCCTATTACTTTTTAACAGTAATTTCCAGTCAGGTTAAGCATGTTACTTGGTTAATTGGCTACTCACTCACAGCTCACCTGATCCTCTCTTCAGAGGTACTCTTGATGGTTAGTCTCCAGCTCTCGGACGTCAGGTCACGATGGACAATACAATCCCATCGTAGAACGGACCTTGGCTCCAGAGCACCTCACAAGTTAGTTCAGTCAGTTATTAGATTGTATGTCAATAGAAATATTTATCTCCAGTGGAGATAACATTTCTTGTGTACTCATGTAGTATCATGTAGTATTTGCTTGACCCAATGGCTGGTTCACCACGGCCGCTCTGTCCATTCTGCAGGTACAAATACACTTCACAGATGTTACCCAGCTACGTCGTATTATTAAAGCTTTGATCAGAAACCTTAATCACGTGCCTTCCTACGAGCCTGCAAGATGGAAGACATGGAGCGGTGGCACCCAGGCGATTAACCAATTAATCACTGGGTCAGTTATTTGTCTTAAATCTGCGCGCCATTCACCACCGGTGACGGTGTTGGCCCAATCAAACCACGTTGATAGACGCACAGGAATCGATTCTCCTTCACGACTTCATCTCTCCTTACTCTGGAACAATACTCTCAGGAAGTCATATTATTGTCATGTTGTGCACACATTACAGCAATATTTCCCTAAGTAGTCTGTTGTTCTGTAGATTCTGATCGCTTGATATTGTTACGTTACTTCATACACGTTACAGTGCCAATTCTTAAAACAGTACTATATATACCTGTTGTGGCCACTGAGTGTCTTCCAGCTGTGCTGGGGGGGGTATACTTTTTCCTCTTGGTTCATGACGACCGAGTCATCTACACAATGTACTGCAGACCACCAGGTAAGCTGATGACCTGTCCTCCCCATTCTTTCTCAGGACAATAGGTGTCCCGAGCGTCTGGGGAGACAAGCACCATTATTGCAGACAGTACTCAAATCATCATTAGCAAGTTCCCTATTATTTTAAATAATATATATATATATATATATATTCAGGGTATTTCAAATTGCAGTTTCAATAGTTTAATATCATAATTTGCTAACAACTAATCAGTTTTGATTGTTCAATATTATTATTCAGCCTGTGGGTTACAGTAATTTTGTAAGAGAGGGAGAGACAGAGGGAGACAGTGAGAGAGAGGGGCGGGGGCGAGAGCAGAGGTAGGGGCTAGCCCGCCCGCCTGAGCCGGGGCCGTTGCTATTAATAGATTCTTGGTGCCTGAAGAATTGTGTGTAACCTCAACCGACGCACACACCCACGGCGGATTTCTGCTCTCCAGCCTCTCACTCTCCTGATCTCCCAAAAGCGTTATAATAGCACTTCACTCAGATCAGCTGGCTTTTTTAGTGAGTAAGTTTCAGCACATTAGCATAGCTGTAGCGCTTAGCATTTTAAGCATCGTCACAGTTATTTTTATGACAGACATTATTGTATCATTTTTTAGTCGTCACTCGCTTTTTCTGTATATTTCCTGACACTGTTCAACTACAAACATTTTCTGGAATCTGGCGTAACCACAAATGTCACTTGTTTTCGAAATCCCTGTTCTGGTGTTTGTCTCCGTTAGTTTGTGGTTAAATTGTCAAATTAGGTACGGTACCGGTACAATTACGACCGAATGACTTCTCGATTGTTTTACCATGAAATCAGGCCCTTTCTTTTTACACATTCCTTTTATTGTCCCCTTGGAATCGTGTATTTTCCCCTTTTCTGCCAAGGTGATACGTCTAAACTCTGCAGTATTATAATCAACACATCCAATCGAGATAGTCACTTCTGCTTTCTGGGACCCCTTGTTTTTTACTGTTTTTGGTTACAGCGCAGGGAAAACGACTATGCCAGTCCTGGCCAGCTGCCAGCGGTCGGTCCTTTCCCTTAGATCTTAACAACGCGTCTGTATATCATTCACTTCTAAGGAATATCTATAACTAGCCTACTTCACTCATTTCCAAATCTATCGAATTTCTGGTAAATAGCACTGACTGGCGGTTGGTGCTCAAACATACATCTTTTAAGCATCGTTATCCTGTTAATTACAGTGACAATTGTTTCACACTTAAAACTCATGCAAATTTTCACACAGCTTAAATCTGGCATTTTTCTCGTTCAACATACATTGACCCTTTAATTAATCAGTTCCATATAACAGGTTCTTTTGACTGAATAAGCATTTTATACTTTTTACTCTTGATTTGGCTCATTTAAAGCAGATCTCCTATACATTGTTATTGTGCGCGCTGTTTGCATAGGTAAAATACTTCTTCTGCGCCTCTATCAGAGTTTTCAGTTGTAATAATAGCTTATTATATTAACAATCCTTGCCTGACAACGCCATTTTGATGTTGGATAACCTTGATTAACCTTACTGGTCAATGAATGCTGAGAAGAGAATAATCTTTCTGTTGTTTAATCATCATTATAAGCATGTATTAATACACATACAGTATCCAAGCTTTAGGCATTGGTTCAATATTGATTTGACACACATAGCTTAGTTCAACAGTTACGTAACAGGATTAGACAATGTAACATACCTGTGAACAGATGAGCAGATGTTTGACAACAGGTGGATGTAGCATGCTAACATGCTAAGCTAAGCTAAAGCCAGCGTAAGATAGTTTAAGCCTTCATGAGTTACGAGGTTAAGCGCACCGCTCCAGTCCAGTGGTTCTTACTTTTATACTGTTCAGTGTAGAGCCTTAATATAGGCTGTCATCTGACCATTCTTTATTATGGTAAGAAGCGATGATTGGCACAAAACCAGTTCAAGATTAGACTCTGCTAGGGAACTTATCCATATCTACTTTCTGATTGCCCAATCCTACAGCTGCTATTGACGGTTCTTCGCTGACCAAGTGAGTTGAGAAACCCCTGACCTTTCCTCAACTCCTATGACCGTTAGACTGACCTTTCATCCAACGGTATCACCGTTAGCCGTAGCTAAATATACACTGGTATTAGAGTCACTAGCAGTCTAATATAGCTTTTATATGACAGCGAATGAGATCACTGAAATGTGGCATTCTGTATCAAAAATACTACAGAAAACTACATCAAATGCAATGCAAGAACCAAATATATTTAATTAAGCACATATCATGGGGAAGTCAATCATTGATGTTCTAAAGGTTAAGGTTACAGAAGAATATTACAGAAGTTTAGCACGCAGAGAAACACGACACGGCACATCCTGTTTGTGAACAATTTCACAGTGCACACTGGCTACATGTCTTTTGTTATTACCACAGCATGAGAGCAGACTAGCCAAAAAGGATGTGAAGAAGAAAGAGTCGCTGTGGGTTCAAGCCTAACACACTGCTCAATGGCTCTCACATAAAAGAGCACTTGAGAAAACATAGCACCTAACAAATCAGTCCCAGTCACCAGGCACCATTAGTATGACATTGTCTACTTTCAAAGACTGATTTAAGGAGTCAGAAAATGCTCACACTGATTGTGCCACTGCCAAAATGTCAGCGAATATGAAAGGTGTTATTAGTGAATATTCTTTGATCTCTCTATGACCTTGTTTGCTTATTAGCCACCAACTGTGACTTCTCTGTCTAATATTTTACAATAGGCATCAAACTACTGGCTGGGCAAGTATACATACTGCTCTGCTCAGAGATAAACCAGTAGTTGTAGGTTGCATCATGTGGATGCCATCATGTCAATAATATCACCATTATTTTTTTTAAGACAGGGAATCCACAGAGAAATCAATTGCAATACCAATCTCTGTTATCTCAAAAACAATTAACCTTTGATATCTGTTGATCCTAGCTCCAATCCCGCTAATCAGCCATGGCCAGGCATTTGATTCAGTTATTTAGTTCATCAGAAAGATACCGTACTGGAAAGTTAATCATTAAAATGTCAATGGTTTCAGTACAGGCCCAATTTTCCAGTTGATCCACTATAATGTTGTGCATTATATCATATAGGCATGCATACCTGTGACATGCTACTATTCAGAAATACAATTAACAATAGCTATGCATTTCTAAACAGTTCAATGCATTGTACTGTGCAAAGCAGTTGTATGCATTTTCTAAGAAGACACATGTGTGTGTTGGAAAACAACAAATGCACAAGGTAGCAGGTTGGGCCTATTAATGCTGGCTTTGTAATCAATGTGTCCCAGGCTCAAATTGTATCACAATCCAAATATGTTGGATTGTGATACATGATTGGCATGGCTTGGACATAAGCATTCCCCTGGTGCCGGTTTCCACTGCTCCCACAGAGGACTATGTGCAAGTCATGCCAAACACGTAAAGCGATTCAGATTGCGATACATTTCACAGGGGAGCATACTGAGACTGGTCAGATTACACTCTGTGCTTCGCATCTCAGAAAAACACATGTATTTTAGTTTTTCCAACACATTTACAGGTTGCCCATTTACTTCCATTGTAGCCCAGTGAGAGCCTGCAGAAAAACTGCAGCTAGCTCAATACTGGAACGATCAGTGAAAAGATGGTCTCTGTGTTTCAGGTTCATGGTAGACAGACCACAAATAGGGCTAAATGTTCAAAATACAGTAGCACCTTATAGGGAAAACTTCTACAGTTATTTTTAACTTATTGGAATGATAACATGTTGCTGATATCAGGTCCTTGCTAACTGTTTAATTGAAATACAATTAGCAATAGCTATGCTATGAACCGAATTGAAGTCATTTCTCTGCAGTCTCTTCCACGTTTCCTTCTAACACAACCCAAAGACGTCCACTCATCAAAGAGACATGGAAGGCCTTAGTGTTAGTGCTGATATCCAGACAAAAGACAAGCAGATTTGGTCACCCCACTCTTTATGTTACAGATTGCCTTTGTTCCTTATTCTCATTTCTTACCACAGCATCCCATTATTTGAGGAAATAAGGCTGCTGTACAGTACGGTGCATATGAATGGCAGTCCCCTCCAATATCCCCCTTCTCCTTCTCATCCTCGCTCTCTCTATCTCTCTAACACACACACTCCCCCACACACAAAGGGCTCCTGTAAATTAGATTCCATTCAACAATGGATGCAGAATGGCTGGGTTAATATTTTTTCTTTTAATAAGAAAGGTGGAGGGACCTGATGGCTATTCATCCCTTGCTTGCCTGTCAGGAGAAAGACACAGAGGGCTGCTCCACCTATAACGCACACAATAGGGCCTTGTGCATCCATCGTCTATAGACCATTAGGGGTTCTCATACTCTGATGGGATATTGGATCCGAGTGCAGTATTCTCTTTCACATGTTTGGTTTTTCTTGAGGGATGGATAAAAGTGCCTTTGAATGGTATTACTTATTAACAACATCCTAATCCAGATCCATGATCTCCTTTGATGCCAGTCAGTCCACTCCCACTCTCTGCCCTAACTCCTGTTTTCTCAGACCATGATCAAATCCACAGCCATTTTGATTTCTAATTAAGCATGAACGCTCCACTCGTCCCCTCATCTCTCTGAGGAGATCGAAAGGTTTTGTTGGGGGTTGCTGCTCAGTTTACTGCTCAGAGGTCAAACGGGGTCAGAGCCAGTGGTGAAGCCCCTGGGTGAAGACGAGCACTTTAATTTGACCTCAACCGCTGAGTTTTGTTGGTGTTCAATGTTGTCAGGAAACAAAATTATATCGTTGTTGATAGAAGCATTTTATCCTTTATCTTCGCGAACGTTATGTCAGTCCAAACCCTTTGTCTCTGTGACCGTCCCATGTCGAGATATGGCCGTTTCAATTCGCCCTATTGACAATGAATGGGGGGAATTCTTTTGATCCCCAAGTCCAGAAAATGAATGGAGATGAATGGGCGGCTTTGGGCGGTTCATGGAGCCACTTTGTGATTCGGATCCACTCCAAAATTGACTGGTTTCTAAATTGGCCCATGCTACACCCCTCCACCGATTTTCATGAAAAGTGGTTTGGTAGTTTTTTGTAATCCTAGTCCAAAACATGAATGGAGGTGAATGGCCTGCCCGGACATGTTTGGGCAGCTCATGGACCCGCCCCGTGAATCCGATCCGCTCCAAAATTGAATGGGTTCTAAATTGACCCATGCTACACCCTTTCACCCTTTGTGAAAATCGGTCTAGTGGTTTTTGCGTAATCCTGCTAACAGCCAAACAAACAAACAAACAAATGCACACATGCCACCGAAAACATTACCTCTCGCCCTGCGACGCTGTCACTGGGGCAGAGGTAAGCAGTCAGATTAAAATACAATCCCAAAAATTAAAAACAGAACGTCAATCAAAAATAAATATAAAACAACGCAAATAGAGACACAATGGTCTTTATTCAAGAACTTGAACTGACCATAGGATGGTAGAGAATCAATCCTTAAGGTGTTTTGAAGAGATTATTCCAAGAGTATGGAGCAGCAAACACATTTTAGGAAACACATTTTTGATAAGCCACTTATATAACAAATATGAGTGCAAAAATACACTGTGACATGGTGTGACAGATTGATAATCTTTGAGTCCAATCCAGGTTATACGAAAATATGGAATATAAATATATGTAAATTAGCAAATATCCCAGGAAATGACAGTGGAGCGGACACAATAAGATAATAACAGGAGTGATAAGATCTGTCGAGCGGAAACCAACGTGGTGTTACAGAGCCTCTTCAGTGTCATTCAAGCATACACAAGCAGAGATGTTGACTCTCAGCCATGTCCTTTAGAAGATGAATGTTCTCCATGGAGGACCTCTCTATGCACCATTTACCATTGCTCTTGACATTCATCTGCAGTGAGACACAAACAGACGCACACTGACAGACACAGATATCCCAGGATGTTGGAAATAGCAGATGTATAATTGTGAAAGATATTCTTTTGTTTCATGCAAATGATTATGATACTATTGTCGAAGGCTAGGAAGCTCTGCTGAAGAGTCAGTAGGGACAACAGTAGTGATCTGACCAGAGAGAAGAACTAATGAAAAGCTCATATCACGGCAGACATATCCTATTAAACATTCATGCTCCTAGTATGGTGTAATAACACTTAAAACATCTCGCCTGTGCCATTTCACTCTGGCTGTACTATACTGTAGGTTTGGCACCCAGCAAAGGGTCCAGAGTGGGCTAATGAAATGCATGTAGAAAATAAAAGTAATGAATTCTATTTCCCAGTATGACAAACCTGAACATGGCTGTTGATGAACATCCTTGGCCAGGCTGGTGACCTTCTGCTACACCCTGGCGCTAGTGGAGACAACCATGCATCACCAAGCGTCAGCAGCCATTTGCATGTGTCCTCTCACCCAAGCAGCTGGGATGCGCTGCTCCAGAATGGCTTACCTTCCAGCAGGCTGTCACGTGGAACTGCCTTCGCCATAAAGCGTTTATTTGTCTTCACGGGTGACTGTTCGCCTCGGCTAGGATGTGGGTATGTCAAACACATCTTAACACGCTAACAGTGCGTGATGGTGTCATAGCTTTTAGGATTTCCTTAAAGACATAACATGCTGGGTTAAATTGGGCTGTGTTGACAGAGGAGATTAAAAACAGGTCGGGTACTCAAGGCGACGAGGAGCCTTTGGCTGCACCCCTGCCTGGGTTTTGGGGAGGGCGAGTATGAGAGACAGAGGCGTCTGTCACATCACTCAGAAATCAAAAGCTATTTGGAAACAAATAAGAAGAGCAGACTTGCAAATTATATTCACCTGTCAATCCACATTCTGTTTGATCATATGTCACTGTCAGCCTCAATCTACTGTACACTGCTTGTCGTTACATTACAGGTCCTGTGGTTTTTCCAGCTTGGTGGTTACTGGGTTCTGAGTAAAGACCACCTTTTTTTTTTACCAGCCAGCACAATAATGGATAAAGCCCAACATATTGAAAAGCTTGGCGTAGGTGAATCCATGCCTTTTTCATTCTCCTTTGGCTCACCTGGATTTCTGATACCAATCAAGCATACAGTAAGTAAAGAATATCCTTAGCATCCCAATGTCTTCTCATCAACTCTATACCACACATGTTGTATGAAGAGCCTTGTTCTCAACCTGTCATCACCTTCCATGGCTTCCTGGCTTCTCAGAAGTACCTGTCTCGCCTTTCCGGCAAATGAGAGGAACCTATAGTGGGAAAACCTGGTTCCGGGCCTTGTTTGATGAACTGAAACAACATGATGAAAAAGGGAAAGGCAGGATATAGAAGTAATATGGGTCTTTGAATCCTACTTCAATAGTAGTGTTTTCTCAGCCTCTGTGGGGGGTTGTCGCTGTACAGCTCATTACGGTTTTATCAGGAAAATAGGTCCTGGCACATGCCTTCCATACACAATACAGTTTTGTCTAAAAGTCAAACACACCGTGAGAGGCGGATCCCTCCCCGCGCTCTTTGATGGAAGGCCATACAATATTAATTTCACAACAGCTGTCTGAGCCCCTTCATTGTTTGACATGGGCTGTCGATCTTCTAATAATATTCCTGGGTTTTGTCTCATTTGCGTCCCCATCGAGGTGCCTATAATCTCCTTCATTATTAATTTTGCCGAGCGGAAATGTCATATTGGCAGGCTCCTCGCCAACACAGCATCATTTAATTATTGTTTACCACACTTCCTCTTTCACTCCACGCGTTCCCCTAAAGAATAGTATTTTCATTCTGTCAGGAAGCAGAGAATTTGCATTGAGCTCTACAGTCTTTCACCTGCCATACACTATTGTCATCACATCGCTGATGGATCACAACAGCCATTGTACTGCCTTGCCTCTGTGTGTGTGTGTGTGTGTGTGTGTGTGTGTGTGTGTGTGTGTGTGTGTGTGTGTGTGTGTGTGTGTGTGTGTGTGCATGTGTGTGTGTGGCACCTCATTGTGCACGGACACCTACAGCAGCCCTTGAGAGAATCTAGATGATTTTTGTGTGGCCTGGGGAGGAGGTCTGTGCATATATGTCAACAATAACTGGTGTACAAACTATGTCACAATTGACAAGCACTGCTCACCTGACCTGGAGCTCCTAGCAGTTAAATGTAGATCTTTCCATCTGCCACGAGATTGTGATAACAGCTGTCTACATCCCACCGGATGCGAATGCTAAACTAGCACTCGGCTATGTGCTAGCAGCTATAAACAAACAACAGAGTGACTACCCTGAGGGTGTTTTCATCGTGGCTGGTGATTTTAACCACGCAAATCAGAAGACTGTGCTACCCAAATTCCATCAACATGTTAAATGTGCGACCCGAGGGAATAACACACGCGACTGTGTATACTCTAATATTACAAAGGGATACAGAGCCCGCCCCCTCGCACATCTAGGCCAATCACCTGCCACTGCTCCTGATTGAAGGTGCCCAAACAACGTAACACCAGCACGCTAAATGACTACAGAACAGTGGCGCTCACCCCCATCATTGCCAAGTGTTTTGAGCGGCTGGTAATGAAGCACATCAAAGCTGTCCTCCCCCCCAACCTGGACCAACATCAGTATCCCTACAGGGCAAACAGGTCCACACAGGACACTATGGCCACAGCCTTTCACAAAGCGCCGACACACCTTGACAAGACAGGGTCATATGTGAGGATGCTCTTCATAGACTACAGCTCGGCGTTCAATATTATTGTCCCTAGTCTGTTGGTCAACAAACTCCTTGAGCTGGGCTTCAGTAACACCCTGTGTAAGTGGACTAAGGACTTCCTATCCGACCGCCCACAGACAGACTCGGCCCACACCTCTCCTCCAGTCTGTCCACCGGCGCACCACAAGGCTGCGTGCTCAGCCCATTGCTCTACTCCATCTACACATCTGACTGCATCTCCTCCCACCCCTCAAACACCACAATCACATTTGCTGATGATACAACAGTAGTGGGACAGATCTGTGATGGAGACGAGACAGCCTACAGAGATGAAGTCCACAAATTGGCTGAATGGTGCAAAAACAACAATCTCACCCTGAACATCAAGAAAACTAAAGAAATAACCATCGACTTCAGACGAGTCAAAGAGGACATCTCTCCCCTTACCGTCACCGGCGAGGAGGTGGAGAGAGTATCCTGTTTTAAGGAGGTGGAGAGAGTATCCTGTTTTAAGGAGGTGGAGAGAGTATCCTGTTTTAAGGAGGTGGAGAGAGTATCCTGTTTTAAGTTCCTGGGGACTCGGATAACGGAGGACCTTAAATGGGAGGAAAACACCGCAGCCATGATTCAGAAAGCTCAACAGCGTCTCTACTTTCTGAGGACACTCAAGAAAAACCACCTGTCTGCTGACCTGCTGACCTGTTCTACCAGCGCTCCATTGAGAGGACCTTGACATGTTGCATCACTGCATGGTATGAGAACTGCACGGAAGCCGACAGGAAGTCCCTCCAGAGAGTCATAAAAACTGCCGAAAACATCACATACGCCGAGCAGGCAGCATCCTAAAGGACAAAGCACACCCCTCCCACCACCTCTTCCCCCTGCTCCCATCCGGGAGGCGTTATAGGGCCTTCAAAGCCCGCACCTCCAGGCTGAGAAACAGCTTCTTTCCTAGAGCTGTCATGGAGCTGAACAAACACTCCCCTCCCACGCCCTCTATCACCCTATGGGACTTAGAACTCGGACTGAACAGAATATTGATGGAAGAAATATGGGACTGTGCAATTTTCTGTGCTCTTATATATGCTCTTATGTTGGTCTATGTGTGTAACCTCTGTGTGTGTGTGTGTGTGTGTGTGTATCCACTGTGGATCACTCAAGTGCAATAACTATCTACCTGTGCAATGTGCAATATGTAAATATGTAGATATTTAGCTATTTATACTGTATATAGTGTGTGCGTGTGTATATAATGGTGTGGGTGTGAAATATTTCTATTTTATTATTTATCTAGTTTTCTATTTTATATTGGTTGTTAGGTGTGAGTTTTAATTCCGTTGTACCAGCAATGTTACAATGACAATAAAGGAAATCTTGAATCTTGAATCTTGAATCTCGTGTGGGTGGGTGGCTGTGTGGCTGTGAGTATTGTTTTAGAGGAAACTCTTACGACATTTCGTTATACTTGTATGATGACAATAAAGCTTTCAATTCAATTCAATTCTCACTGCCCCAGTCTGTATCTTATCACTCTCCACCCAGGCCCTAATGTGACATCATAGAGGGAGGTCCACCTGGCCAGGCCCTAATGTGACATCACAGAGGGAGGTCCACCTGGCTGGGATTGGGGCTGAGGCTGGGGTTTGGGCAGAGGCTGGGGTTGGGGCTGAGGCTGGGGTTGGGGCTGGGATTTAGGCTGGGGTTGGGGCTGGGATTGAGGCTGGGGTTGGGTCTGGGATTGAGGCTGGGGTTGGGGCTGGGGTTGGGGCTGGGGTTGGGGCTGGGATTGAGGCTGGGGTTGGGGCTGGGATTGAGGCTGGGGTTGGGGCTGGGGTTGAGGCTGGGGTTGGGGCTGGGATTGAGGCTGGGATTGAGGCTGGGGTTGGGGCTGGGATTGAGGCTGGGGTTGGGGCTGTGGTTGGGGTTGAGGCTGGAGATGGGGCTGGGGTTGAGGCTGGAGTTGGGGCTGAGGTTGGGGCTGAGACTGGGTCTGATGCTGGTGTGGCGGTCTGGGTTGGGGCTGAGACAAGGATGGAATCAGAGTGTACTGAAAGTTGACTTTAATGCTCAGAGTTGAAACCTAACCGAAAAATGAGGTTTAGAACGCTTAAGATTGAAATTGACCTTGAGATTGATGTTGAGAGACTGAGGTTAGAGATTTTTGCTTCCCTCTGGAATATGTAGAGAGTGGGTCCTATGCCCACCTCCCTTGTTCTCTGTAAAGCGCGTTGTGTTGCCTCTGGGTATGAAATGCGCTATACAAATAAAGCTTTGATTGATTTTCAACTTTCAATCTGAGATGGTTCAGGTTTCAGCGAGCGGGGGCAGGGTCCACCCAGGGGTGGTGGCTGGAATGCAACGGTGGGACCTGGTAGCCGGCCTGGTAGCTTGATGGGCCCTGCTGGTGTAATTCCCGCCACCGCCCCTGGGCAGACCCTACTCTCGCTCGCTGAAACCTGAACCGTCTCAGATTGAAAGTTGAAAAGGACTTTGAAGAGAGAGGTCAGGGCGGTGTGCTGCGACCGGGGTCAGCTAGGAAGGGCTCAGGTCGAAGGTGGCCCGTCCAGGGTCTCCGGGCGAGCTTGCCGTCGCAGTGAATGAATGAATTCTTCATTTTTAAGACAGGAACAGTGTACAAATAACATTAAGCTTGTAAAACAAGGAAAGATGTTTTGCACCAAACAACAAATGCATAACACTAAAAGAGTACATCCATCATACATACACTGTGCATCAATAGAATACATCAATAAACGTGGAGGCTACCTATGGAATTGAATAATCAAATCAATCAATCAAAGCTTTATTTGTATAGCGCATTTCATACCCAGAGGCAACACAATGCACTTTACAGAGAACAAGGGAGGTGGGCATACGACCCACTCTACATATTCCAGAGGGAAGCAAAAAAAACAGTAATCACCCGGGGGCCAGATAAGTGAGCTGTAAAAATTCTTCCCTGACCCCTCTCAACAAGGCGATCGAGCAAGCTCCTGGAGTATGTTTGTCTACCGGCTAAGAACATTTATAAAGCAATACATTACATTAAATTACATTTTAGAGTAAGAGAGGCTAAAAAGCATCATAGGAGAGGGGACAGAAGGCCATGCTACGACATCCACAACAGACACGGGGGTATCTATCGGACTCCGGGAGGTCTGCTGGTGACAGTGGGGCATCCACTGGACCTGGTTAGAAGATAGGAGGGAGAGAGAGAGGCACTAGGGAGAGGGAAGGCAGAACTGCTGTTCTGCTGTGTGTTTGTTGGCTTTTCTTTCACATGCACTTGAGTTCCATTAATACATACACTGCTCCGGGCTCGTGCATTTTACCAGGTTTTTTTAATCAGTAAAAGTGCACTGTACACACCATTCATAATGAGCGATTCAATAGATTACACCTCTTCAGTTCGTCAGACACAGTCGGAGAGCTACAGCGACAGTGTCAGTACAATGTGTAAGCTCCATTACAACACCATTATCACATTAACTATGAACTGGGTTTGCCGACTGCAAATTAAAGAGAAAATATGAAAGCCCTCATGAATAGATCCGCCACTACTTCAACTCACTGCCAGACAGCCAGAAGATGCATTCTGAATAAAGAATAAGCAGAGACGAAGAAAATTGACTAAATAATGAGTCCATTGAAATTGAAATTCCAACAAGGGGGATCATTTGTTGTCAGCTGAGGCCCTGGGAAAGGGAGATATCATTTAATTCAACCTGTCTATTCTTATAATCTGCAGGCAAAGGGAGCACACGTGTCTATGGAAAAAATACGCTGAAAAATACACACCATCGTCCACCATCGTATTAAAAAAAAAAAAAATTCAGGTGCATTCTCTATTAAATGACTTATCAGAATGAGACAGGCAATGCAATAAAGCTCACGCAAAACACAGAACATCCAGCTACTGTATATGTGTTGGTGTAAAAACATGACATGACATCAATGCCGATCATATCAGTGCCACACATGCACACGCGCACGCACACACACTATGTTGATGCATCAAATGAGACAGCGCGGAGTTAGCTCATAAGCTCAGCAGTAAGCCTGGGCGCCTGGGCTCTGATAAGTCCAGAGTCTCACAGATGGCGTGGTACCTTCCCTCCCCGGGAAGCTGGCAGACATGGGACTGGCTGATGAAAACCAACGACCTGGCCCACATGTCCTGATTGATCAAGCGCTTCTCATCAACACTTCTAATAAAATAACCCAAACCCCAAAGAGAGAACGAGTGGTAGAGAGTCATAGTTCGACAGTAGATTATGAAGTACAGTATCTGAGGGGCTGAGGCTGAGGCTGGGGCTGAGGCTGAGGTTGTGGCTGTGTTTGGGGTTAGGGTTGGGGCTAACATTGAATAGCAGGGTTGGGGCTAACATTGAATATCAATGCTATTCAATGTTACTGCCTAAAATGCTAGCCATGCTAGCCTACTGTTAGTAAGCAAAGCTTGAAGATATAGGACTATGCTACACAAACGTTATATTCTAGTTACAGATCAATAATTGATTGTTGAAACAAGTTGTACAAGTTTCAGTTATGGGTGTATTTGTTTGTTTGTGGCATCAAAATATACTGATTATGAATGTATCATTTAAAAAAATGTTGACTGGTCTGAAATTAATGTTGTTACTCAGATGTTTCAGGTTTGGTTCCCACCTCTATCAAAGGTCGTATCGTTGGTATGATCAGTGGTAATATTATTGTCACACAAGCTTTGTTAGGTTTTTTTAATGATTTGTCTACATAAGTATCTATTAGCACATTTAAATTCTTAGTAAAACTGATCCAAGAAAACCCCCTTTTAGAACCGTTGGTGTTACAACCTCCCTCAGATGGTAGACTAGGGATGGAGGGAGGAATGCAACACAGCCTGCATATAAGCCCCAGGGAGCCACCTGCAGTACAGGTGTGGTGTGAAAACGAATGCCAAACAACCAGAGTACCTTTAAATAATAAAGGATGTATTGCCAGTGAATAGGGCCATTTACAACATCCATGGACATGGACAATAACAACAAACATGAAACGGGGGGGAATAACACCAACTAAACCGGGGACTAAGGGGGTAGGAGAAGGGAGGGAGAAGGCTGTGCAAACGGGGTCACAAACAAAAACACAGTCCTATGCTTCCCTACACCTCTAACCTAGCCCATCTACTGAACTAAACACTAGCTACCTAATCTACCCGGAAACCAGCCCATCTGCTACAAAAAGGAGGGGTGAAACCCGTTCGCTTCTAACCTAGTGTATACAGAATGGTTACCTACGCGATGTAGTGTAAACCCCAGGGTATCTTACCTTCTCTTACCCCAGGGTATCTTACCTTCTCTTACCCCAGGGTATCTTACCTTCTCTTACCCCAGGGTATCTTACCTTCTCTTACCCCAGGGTATCTTACCTTCTCTGACCCCAGGGTATCTTACCTAGCCTTCTCCCTAGACGAGTCAACAACCGGGGACCACAAACGTCACGTACAAAAACCAAACTCAAACAACTAGGTTACAACAAAGTGTAACAGACTAAACAATGAACAAAAACTAGAATGCCACAGAACAAAACATCACCCACGTCCTTTTTCATGTGACATACTGCGTATGTTTTACTATGTGTTCTTTGTGTATTATTGTTGTTTGACTTGTACAGCACTTTGGTCAACTTTGTTGTTTTTAAATGTGCTCTATAAATAAAATGGTATGGTATGGTATGGTAACCCACACCTGTAACAAAACATCACCCCCTTCCCCTCTAACCCACACCTGTAACAAACAGCCACATATATAGGAGCCAGGTAGACAGGTGATTGGACGACCGGACCAGGGTCACAACGGGACACAGGTGGACTTGATTGACAGATGATTAGTGGGGTCAGATTGACGGATCACCCCTGGGGGGGAGGGACAGACAAACAGAGCAACACACAAGGACGGAACAGTTGGCAATGCCAAACATTTGTTTCTTGCATTGCTGAGAAAACTGAGACGTATAGGCTACCCTGATGTAATGAATGGTTATTAGATGGTTCGTCACTGCAAACTAGCACCAGCCCAGAACCAGTTCGCGTTGGTGGTATTAGAACTAAGTTCGCGTTGGTGGTATTAGAGATCAGCATTTTAGTTCTGAGCTTGCCAACAAGAACTTTTCACAGGTGAGACATGCCTAAAGCTGAGAGGACAAGGTAGTGTATTATTAACATGAAGAGAATGTATCACTGAAACACAGAAAACACTCATGTCCATTCAGGTGTCTTCTTAAAGAGACAATCTAAATGCAAATGGTGAGTTATCTGCCAACCTCGTCAGGCTGTCCTTGGGCATACAGGAGCTCAACATAATAGCTTGCATGCTGTTATTAGGCTTTTGAAATGAGATAATGATGCGCCATGATCAAATAATGTAAATCCCATTACAAGTGAGCCTCCCGTGTGCACCATTTACCGCCTCTGGGGGTGAGAAGATGCTTCCGGGCACTTTCCTCTTAAACGGCAGAGTCTGCCTTTAATGAAACCATCAACTCTGTGAACATGTGCTTGTTTGGTTTGACTGATCAGTCATGTGATTTAATGAAAGTCCTTGAGATCTACCAAGGAGTACTAGACCCCAGGTGAGAGGATGATCAGTGCCTACGGCTCCCATGAGATGCAACTATCTGAACAGTGACCCAATTATGGAAGCATTTGAAAATCTTTGGCTTCAGGCAATTTATTCCCAAAAGTGGATTTCATGTTCAGTTAAGATGTAGCAATAGGACACAAAATGACTATAGTTCACATCTCCATAACATCAGAGAGCATAAACTGCATAAGACAAGGCTTTTATAGTTCCAGTCCTTTTATAATGAAATCTCAGTCCCTCCTAAAGGCCAATCAGGTTTTAATGGCAATACCCCTGTGTGAAATGTCAGTTTAAAAACAAACAAAAAATCAATGTTTGTTAGTTTGATTAAAGCTTCTAAAGTAAGTCTACAAAGACGAGATTCTGCAAAGACTAGATATGTCCCTGTTCTCAGGTTGGCCAGTTAAGAATAAATGATCATTATAATTTATCATAAAGCATATGTTGGAGATGGTTAGAGAAAGTTTTCCCCCATAGGAGTCTTTTCAGAGCACCTTTCATCTACGGTATGTAGTACATTTTTACCTCAGAGAAATTTGACCTATATTTTCTGAGAATAGAACTGAGGACAGAGCCTGGAATCTGAACATAAATGCATTATTCTTTTAACGCTTAGCATGCTGATTCAGGTCTGGATGCAGTGCTCAGCTTACATCTCCAGTGACTCAGCAAGAGGGTTTTTTACTTGCTGGTCTACTTTGTAAACAGATATAGAAGCAATATTCGGGGTCCTTATACCAAACCTACACAGACATAGACTTAAGCTCAACTACTGTAGCACAACAGTTTGGTAAGCTGCAGATCTGAGGACAGAAAGATAGCCCCCTTTCAACAGAAATAACTGAGAAGAATTTTGGGTTTTGGGTTGAGTGTCTGGAACATGATAGAAGACTGCTTAGTAGAGTGAAAGTGGTCTCCCAGCTAAATGGATTCCCTCCTCATTTGATGGTTTGTCCAGGGGAAATGGGAAAGCTGCTTTGAGACGCTGCTGAGGAGAGGAGATCTGGGATCAGGGTTGTGCTTGTGAGAAACAGACCAGAGAATGAAAAGATGTTGAATTGTGTGTTTTGAGGCTGTTGAATCTACATTTGTAATAGAGATGTGTTACCACTTTCAAGGCTTTTCCAGCTATTTCTAAAGAGGATGTTTCAGAAACAAATGGGAAATTTTGAACTATTGAAGATTTGTTCATTTTTGTGTATACTGTAGCTGTTTATTCTTTATCTTCACTATTGTATCCAAAGTCTTCTAAGCGGAAAAAAAACATAGTCTGCTAATTATCTATACAGTATACCCTCTCTATATATACAGAATACCCTCTCTATAGGAAAAGCATTTAATAAGTGCATCTTTGCTTTTCTTTTAATTATCTGTTTAGGAGTGTGATAAGAGCTCATTAAATATTAAAACTATTACTTAATTTATTTTCAAATCAATAGAAGATTTTAACCTTTTGTGACCTCTAAGTTGTTGTGATTTCATTTAACTCAAACTCTCAACAACAAGGAAAATTGTAATTACTTTCTGGATAGATAATTCATTGACTTCTTAAGGGTCAGCAGGTTATTTAGATGTGTTTTGATGATGAGAACACATGCTCATGTAAATACTCAGTAGTATTATTTGAGTCCTAGCCTCAGTCAACCATTAAGCATCCATGTAAAAGAAGGCATCAAATAAAGATGCATGATTAACAAAAATGTAAAGGTGTCTATTAATTATTCCGATTGTTCAATGTCAAGTCAGATATGAAGTAGTGAATTCTTTATGAAAGCTTGGCTTGGGAACTTCACTACTCCTCCTACCCACTCCCTCTAGGAATAATTATTTTGCAAAAATGTAAACTAGGACTTAAATTATTAAAGCCTTGACAGAACAAATCCCAAATCATCAACAACTTTTGAAATGTCTATATTTCTCAGATGCAAATGTCTTAGAAGAAGAGCTCCTGCATGAGGTCGCAATGTCTCCATAATGTCTCATAATGTCGCAATGTCTCTCGCGCTGGGAATTACCAATGTGGTGATGTGTGCGTGCTGTCAGCCAGAACCAAACCATGAGATCTTTTTCCTCCGAGATATTAGAGCCGGAGGATTTGGACACCAGCAGATTTTCTCTGTCCTCCCTGGGGATTCCTCAGTAGGCCACAGCAACAGGGGTTTATCGACTTACAGGAGGCATTGAGGGAATGGCACTGTGTGGGTCTGTCTAAATCAAAGGCTGTCAGAATCAGCTCAGTGTTTACTTTGAGTACTGAGGCTTCTGTGACTGCAGGCAGGCTGATGGAGCAGGACTGGGGTAATCAATCTGCTATTGAAATGTTTCTGGTTTAAGCAGCACTTTATAATTAATTAAGCTCTGCACGCCAAACATGTTATCCCCTCTGTGGATTGATCTACACATCTACAACGGTCGCGTCAATACAAGTCATTGGATTTCATAAAATGATCAATAAAACCCTGCATGATTCATACTTTGCGGTAAATTTGATGTCAGAAGACCAACGGACACCAATTACCCCCTCGGTGAGCTTCTTGTCTTTGAAATCGAGAGTTCAACATGTTTTTACATGTTTTTTGAATGATTTTTCACGGTGCCCACCCACATCCATTGTATGACCTAAACGGTGGTAGAGCAATTATCAGACTTTCTCAAAAGTGCTAGTTTTGTCAACGTTTTGATCTGAACCATTGTATATGATCATAAGTAACCTTAAAACAGGGCTAAACATGATTTTCCCTTTACTACTCCTTTAAGCATCAACTGAGGTATTACTACATGTGTTAACATTCATGAATTCACAATGCATTAACGTTATTCATAATGACCCATAAATGGTGAGCAGACCACAAATCATGACCCACAAATCATGAGTAAATCATTTAAAACTGGTTGATTAGTCATTTATAAATGATTTATTAAATGTAAGCAGACCATTATCACATACCTTATAAATGATCTTATAAACCATTAGAATAAAAATTGACATGTATAGCTTACTAACGTTTATAAATGTTGTCATAATGATTTGTAAATGTTAAACAGACTATGAACAGATGCTTTATAAATGGTTTATTAACAAGGGTTATTCTAAAGTGTTACCGTAATGAATTTGATTACATTTTTAATTGATTGACAGCCCTACAGTATGCTAGTTAACAGGGTTTTCCCTGTCACTTTCATGTCTCAAACACACGTTCCCCTGATAACCTTTTCTGACATCAGTTTCAGGCTCTAAAATGTCAGTCTTGTTTTCTGTACAGATCTCTAAATTCATTCTCCACACTCCCATTCCCAACGGAGTAGTGCCAGAAGCATTGAAGCGTCGTTCTATACTTGAAGGCGTTATCACAGGAAGAAAGTAACTTACTTCCATTCACTATTTCAAATGTTTATTGTACTTTTACCATGAAACTCTGAAAAGCAGCTTTTTGCGGTGAGTGTCAAGTGTTGTAGCGAGAAATGAAGAGGAAGAGTTGAAGATTGTTGTATCAAAATGGCTTCCAAAATGTCTCAGATGATGATAAAATTGACTGTCAACTCAGAACACGGAGAGAGTCTTAAAGGGGAACACCGCTGTCATAGCAAGTTTAGCTCAACTGTCGCTTTGTCCTCAATGAAACCGATCTGTACACACCAACATTTAACCGATCCATGCAGTAGTAAGCTAGTTCCTTTTTCCTCTGTGCGCGCATCCCCTTTATAATGTAGGTCTATGGGCCTCTGCTAAAAACTATGATAAACATGCATTTTCAAGGCAGGAAGCGCCAGGAAGCCCCGGTCTCAGTAGAATGTTGTCTTGTGAAATGAATCGCCATCCCCATGTGTTGACGTGTTAGGCATGGCTAGGATGTAAACAATCGTCTAGCTTTACCGCGCACGCGCATGCTTGCGCTCTCTACCATGTGCAGCGGTTTAAGGTGAGAAAGGTATGGTGTAGGGCGTTCGGCAAAATAGTTCTGGCTCAAATGGAGCTTTTGTTTCAATATTCGGTTTGAGAATGCAATATATTACACATGACAGCATAATGCCACCGGTAAGATCACACCCTGCGCTTCCTGCCTTAAAAATGCATGTTTATCAAGTTTTTAGCAGAGGCCCATAGACCTCCATTATAAAGGGGGTGCGCGCACAGAGGAAAAAGGAGCTAGCTTACTACTGCACGGTTAAATGTTGGTGTGTACGGATCGGTTTCATTGAGGACAAAGTGACGTTTGAGCTAAACTTGCTATGACAGCGGTGTTCCCCTTTAAATAAATGAACAACTACCGTACAGTACTGGCACAGTCCTTCGTTTTCACCATAAAAACAAACCAATGAGCACAAACAGCCTCAAATGGGAGACGACAAAACACAAACAAGAGTCCAACAACAATGTCCGAACTAGAAATCAACAACAAAGTCCTTGAGACATGCAGGCCTACACCAGGGGCACGATGACCGCTGAGCCCCCTCATCCACAGAAAGGGCAGGTCCAGCCGGAGCGGGCAAGGCGTGTTGCATGCCCTCCACACAGTTAGAGGCTTGTCCCTCACTGGAGGGGATGATAGAGTTGCCAGGTGGAGGTAGGCAGAATGTCTCATGGCGTGGGCCGTCCAGGGAGACAGGAAATGCTATGCCAGCAGGGATTGCAGGAGGCATGGATGGCGTGTGCGGACCCGGGAGCAGATTGACATCCTCCACAGTCGATATCTGGACCCGGAGAGGGTCGGCTGACAGATGCATCGGACGGAACTCTGAAGCTGTCAGACATCCTCACACGATACAAGGTGCTACGCTGAAGTAATTGTTTTTGGAGCCAATGAAGATCGATTAAAAGTCAGCACTTAGCCTTAATCAGTAATGCTAAAAACCCCAAACGAAGCCAGAAATCTTGGTGTAGTCATGGACTCAGACCTGAATTTCAACAGCTACATTAAGACAATTACAAAGTCAGCCTACTATCACCTGAAGATTATATTAGGGATTAAAGGATTTATGTCTCAGCAGGATTAAGAAAAACTTGTGCATGCGTTTATCTACAGTAGACTCGACGTCTGTAATGATGTGTTTACAGGTCTCTTTAAAAAATCTATCAGACAGCTGCAGCTGATTCAGAACGCTTCAGCTCGAGTCCTCAGAGGCTAAGAAAGTAGATCACATCACTGCATTTCTGAGGTCTTTACACTGGCTTCCTGTCTGTCAAATAATTGACTTTAAAATACTGCTGTTGGTTTATTAAGCACTGAATAGTTTAGGTCCAAAATATATTTCTGATCTGCTGCTGCGTTATGAACCATCCAGACCTCTCAGGTCGTCTGGCACAGGTCTGCTTTCTGTCCCCAGAGTTAAAACAAAACATGGAGAAGCAGCGTTAAGTTTTTATGCTCCACATATCTGGAACAAACTTCCAGAAAACTGCAGGTCTGCTGCAACTCTCAGTTCTTTTAAATCTAGACTGAAGACTTTTCTTTTTGCCACTGCTTTTTATTAAATCAAATAATTATTCATTCATACACTGCACTGTAATTTTTATTCCTGTATTTTATTTTTCCTGCATTTTGTTTTAAATGTCCTTTTTGCATTTCATTTTATATTATCTTTTATGTGTTTCTTGCACTTTGTCTTGATGTTTTTAATGTCTCATGTAAAGCACTTTGAATTGCTTGTTGCTGAAATGTGCTATACAAATAAACTTCCCTTTCCTTGTTAGTAGGCCCATCAGACTCAAATGTATATGCAAAAACAATGAAAAAGTTCGTTTTGCAAACGTGGACCCCTTTAAGGAGACGTGTTTCAGATTACCTGCAGCATCCTAACGTTGTTTAAATGTTTGAATGAGCAAATGTGCTATCACAGTGATGACGGACTACACGGTTTCAGCTTCAGAAAAATGTTCCTCATCTTCCTCCAGGAGGTGAAAAGAGAGGAAGAGTATAGTTATAGACACTGTCACCATGCCAGTTGAGGCTGTATTAATGACTGTAAACCAAGACACAGGCTGAGACGTTAATGACGTTTCATTTAATCAAAGCACGTGTGATACAACTGACAGTCAACTCAGAACACGACAAGAGTCTTGCGATAAATTAAAAACATAAACGTAAATTAAGATATAGAAGCGCAAGAAAAATAAACAAACAAAACAAAAATATCAGGCCAGTATAGCCTACAGTGTATTGACATCTTGACTGAGGTCTGCATGCTGTAGCTGTACCTTTACCTCTCCACTTACACTTGTTGACTTTCGTTGTCTTTTATTATTGTACTCATTCAGCTCTGCGTTGTGTTTTGATTTCAATAAAAGACGGCCCCCAATCTCACACAATACCACACTGTCCAGTGTCTCTTTTCCAGGTGTATTCCAAATTAATCTCTCCAACACGGGATTTGAGCAACAATTAAAAGCTGTTTTATTACAGAAGGTTTAGCATACAAAAGACGATGGCATCTAGTCTAATGTCAGCTTGCCTGTCTGTCCCAAATCAAAGCATCTGAGCTCGAACACGGTTCTTATGGTTCGGGGGCGTTCCACCCTCCGGATTGCCAAGTTGTATAATTATGATTAGGCAGAAGATTCTCCCTCAAATTGAAATTTGTCCAGAGTCATTGAAAACAGTCTAGATGTGTGTGATAGTTACTAGTGTAGCACTAGGAGGATATGCTCAAATTTAATTAGATTTGAATGTGGAGAACGTTAAGTAGATAGCCCTGCTGAGTTATTCTATCCTCTTTGCTACTATTTCCAAGGGAAATGAGGAGAATGAAGAGTGAGGGTATTCAAACAGGAAACATAAAGTCAAATGACGCTTTTATGACTTTCAGCTCTGATGCTCCAACTGTTCTGTTAATTAGACATCGCTGAGCGAGTGGGCTGGACTGGAAAAAGAAATGTATATTGAATATTGCTGCACCAATTGTCATGCATAATCATTTCATCATCAATAATGCTACTCATCTGTGCCCACCTGCTAGATTAGAGAGAATAGGCTAGTCTCCATCAGCCCAAACCCCACTCTGCCTATGCAAACAACACACAGGCCTCAGCCCTATAATATTCAACTTACTGGCTCAGTTGTTCTCATTGATGTTTATTTTATAATAGGAATGATTACTGTATACAGCTAAACAAGCATTTATTGTGGCTTCTCAGGCACATAGCCAAAGTAAGACTTTCACTAACATGGCTGTGCAATTTCTATTTTGCAACAGTATGAAAAAGGAACCTGGTCCTCACATACAAACCATGGTAATTCTATTTGAAAGTTTTAAATAAATATTTGAATGTTGTAAAATACAATTGAACCAAAAGTACAATAAGTGTAATCTGTCAAACAGAACCTTCAAAACAACATCAGTTATACCCATATGAGCAGTTACAATAAATGGGAAGTTGGGTGCTGAAACAGCGCCTGTATAAATAGAGGTCAGTATGCAATTTAAACTGAATCCCTCTCTCTCTGAAAATAAAACGAAGAGGGATCATGAGAAAGGCCCAGTCATTAGAATCGGGTTTTGCTTCTGCAAAGATGTCAGATTCCCTACGGTGAAGCATCTGTCAACAGGTGTCACGTCTCACGTCTGCTACTCAAAGACGCTGTCTCTCTGCTTTTTACATCAGCAGTGATTCTGCCTGCTTTTACTTCTGATTAATGTGGGTGAGGCAACTGTGAGGTAAGCTGTCAAGCGTGGGGATTTGGTCTCCTCACAGATCAAAGTTCAGCTGCACTGAAAAGATCTTGTCTGAAGTGCCAAAGGCCCCTTAATCAGTTGGCTCAGACAGACAGCAATGCACACCTCATCACATCTCAACAAACAGCTTCAAGCTGATGTATATATATCAACTTTCCATGGATATGTGAAGCCTCACCTCATTTAGAAGACCAGCACCACAGCGTGATAAGTGACCAGGGAATGAATCTAGAATATAAGTCTCAAAACAAAGTAATCACAATTGTGGTTTCATACAATTCTGAAGAGAGTAATGGACATTTTGTGTGTAAGTAGAAATAACCTGGAAAACTAACTGACACTAACTGTCCCTCACAGCCAGGAACCACCAGATTTCAATTAAGGGGGAAGATCTTTATCGTCAAGGGACCAAAAGCAAGTCAATGTTAAGGCGCCTTGAGGCTCTGACTTCAGTCTATTTCATTATCTTTTCCTTACATGCATGGATTTCCCTCCACCTGTCCCAGCAGCCATTTTGTATTCAATTCACTCAATTTTCTATCTATAGAGGTGTTCAAGGGAAATCAATGAAACGGACTGATGTGGACTCAAGCGTGAATTGACACACTGCCTAAAGAAATATTTACGCTGAGTGCTCTAAGCTCCTGTAAATGGATTACTTCCTGTGGGCTAATACCCGTTCAATTTTTCAATCCTGAAAAACTTAAGTGTCACCTGAAGGATTTAAGGATGTTTTATACATGTTTTATACATTTGTACGTGACATTTCCTCATGCTGTTATCCGCCTTTCACAGTTATCAGACGTTTACAATTTGTACAGAGCTGAGAACAGTGTTCTGAGTTTAAGCTTAAGACAATTTGATTCTGGAAGCTTAGCCATAAAACTTTCTAGCATAGCCATCTGCACCTTTGACTTTTATGTTTGGCCTTTTGCAGCAACATAACTTCTTTCTTTTTTTCAAGAGGAGTTAACGCAATACAACTTTATTGTCATTTGCTACAAGAACAACTGAAATGTGTCCGCTGTATGTCAGATTTCTCATAAAATATGTCTGATACTTGATTAATTACAGAGTAGCTCAAGATCATGTGATTTCAAGCCAGGAGCATGGACCCTTCAAGATTTGATTGAAGAACTCCACTTTCAAAACTCTGAATTGTCATGTGAAGCCATGCATGAGGTCGGAGGGCAAAGGTCATGCACAAGCCATGAATAAAAAATCAGCACAGGGGATAAGTCTGAAATTTCCTTTGAAAGCAGTTGATTTATTAAGCATAAAGAGATGCACCATCCAAAAATTTGTGATTGACAATATATAAGCGCAATATGTAAGCGGGGGGTCTACATGCATTGGGAGACATATATATCTCTGGAAATTAATTATAATCTACTTTTGATAGAATGAGGCAGACATTGAATTGTGTCTTTCGTTCTGTGTACGATGCTCTGCAAGGAAAGTAGTGGCTGTTGGATGGACTAATAATTCACACACGGCAGTCTGTGCCAGTGTGACAATGAGTCCCTTGGACACTGTGCCAAGTTGGTACGGAATCCTGGTTCCTGATTGGTTGACTGTAGTGCGGGAGATAATGGAACTGGCTGGGATAACCTGTGGTGGCTGCTTTTGGATTGGCTGTTTAGGACCCTAGGGAGACTCTGATGGGGTTGTCCAACATTTTGCCTGTTTCCTGGATGGGGCCCAGGAGCTGTGTGTCTATTATATATGATGCCACCCAGTAGGCACACATAATTACTGTGTGCTGATTATGCTACAAGTTCGGGGGGTCAGCTACATAGCACTGCGGAGAGCTTCTGTGAAATTACTTTAATGGTTCTCGGCTCTGGCTACAAGGATGAAGATGGAGCTTCCACACTGAGATGAGGAATGCATTTTCAACCTGTGACAAAACAGTTCAAGATGACATCAATTTGGACCAGAGCGATGTGTTTTGGAGAAATACTCCATCAAATCTCCATGTACTCCATAGTCACATATCCCTCATCTCACAAGAAAATTATGTTTCTATTCCTTGAAGCATGCATAAATAATGTTAATGACTTGGGAGAGCTTTGATGAGGAACTGGCTTTGTATGTTTCCTGCGGTGAAAGTGCCCTTGGAAATAAAATGATGACTGAAAAATAGCTTTTCTAAAGCAATTTGTGTTACAATTCTCTGGGTTAAAACGCTGTTTCATTATATATTTCAGAGCTCGGTGTCTTTGGAATTGCATTTGGGCAGGTTTTAAATTTCTGTTTTATAATTTAGCTCATTAAGATGGATGCCAAATCGATTCAAGCTGAAGAGAAATCCCTGGAATCAGTTTAACACAAGGAGCTAACAGAAGGAGCAACAAATCATCGCATAGTCTACATGTTATAATCCCTGCTGGCTGCTTCATTTAAGAATTCCATCTCAGAAACTGCAGCTCATTGTTTCTTTGAAGTATGTGGAGCTATAGTTTAGAAGCAGGCAGGGTGGACCCATGGGTTTCTCTCAGCATTAATGGACTCTTCTACTGAGTAACACTTACAACTACACATCCAAGCTTGAAAAATCCAGCCAAACGTCCATAACGGGGTATGTGTGCTCTGGTTCAATCACTAGCACTGTCACTCAAGCATATCCAAAACTCTCATTTGACCATGAATATTCTTCAAGGTATCTGGAGATTGTCCTTCCCTCTGTCTGAGATGAGCACTTCAGCCAATCCATCATGCACAGACAGCTGTCAGGCTGGCAGGAAAACAATTAAAGGTTTCTCATTCAGGTTGAGCTCCTTCGATAGTCAATGAAGCAGCCTCTCTGTGCACACCCCTCTGAACAATGGATTCATTAGAGGGAGCCAGAGAAGGAGGGATGTGTGTGAGGGAAGGAGGAATGTGTGTGAGGGAAGGAGGGATGTGTGGGACACAATTAAAATGGCCCACAGTATATGAGGCTGAGGACTCATGAGACCAAGGAGGCGGAGAGGAAACATTGGGCTCTTGTCTAATGTCTGTAATCTTGTCTCCTGTATTGATCACCTAAAACATACAGAAGAGAGTATGTTACCGACAGATGATTCAGGAATTACAGTACAGTAGGTCTGTGTATTGTGGGCTTAGTGTGCTGAAATATTACAATGGACACTAATGTGTAGTTACACAAAGGGGTGTCTGGGACGTGATGATGTCATTCTGTAGTGAGGACGCCATGTGCCGAGCCACAGGGAGGGTCTCTGTCCAGGTTAGCCTGAGGTCCAGCTCCAGCAGCCATCAGCCAAACCCACCAGCTGTCGGTCCTGGCCTCTCCACTCTGGACCATACTAAACAGCCATGTGCGGGCCTTGGCTAGGGCCAAGCCTTGGACAATATTTCATTATAACAAACAAACAAACACACACACACACACATGCACGCGCGCACGCACGCGCGCGTCTGCACATAAGCACACAACCACCCGTTTTATGAAAACATAGAAATCAAGTCGAGACAATGTATGCCCTTTGATAGACACCATTGAATTGAGAATGAATCCAGTTACTACAATATTTGTAACAGGTCACACAATTATCATAAATCACAAAAGCTATCTATTAATGTTGTTTTTCTGTGGGTCTACAATGCAATCAAGAAAGGAGCAAGTATTGAATCACAGAGTGCATTGTTCACTAACAGCACTTGGCATGCCATTGATTCCAGCCAATAGTCTTTAGCCCCTGGGCACTGAGAGTGGCTCATTGACGAGGTGCTTCTTCAGTGAAAAAAGGTCAATTGAAGTGATTGATAACCTATTTTATGAGTGTAATACAGAGAGCATTACTTGTGCATTTTGTATGATGAATCAGTGTGACATTTGGTACGATTGGGCCATAAAACGACCAATGTGAGAGGGTGTGTGAGTAATAACATCCTTATTTTGTGTTGGAATTCGACTATAAAATATCCCCACACTATCATATATGGAGTGGCGGAGGGGGCGCTGCCCCCGGGGGTCAATGATGGAGCTCTATCTGTTGCTGTTTATGGTCGAGCGCGGAGAGGAAAGAGACCACAGAGACCATGCCCTCAGGTAGCCTGGATATTGATTATTTGTTTAACATTGATCCATGCGGAATGGCTGTTGGACAATGTGTTGTTAATCTAGCCAACCTCTGTTCTTTGAGGAATAAATTAAGAGAACTCGTCTATCGATGAAAACACTGAATCCAAACAATGGGATTGATTTGGTGACTACTTGCATGCAACCTGCAGTAAGTGGATAGGAGTGAATATTAACCCTTCATTGGAAGAATCATAGTCCTTGGGTTCCATCATTTCCTCTAAATATTCACAAATCGGTGCATGTTGAATTGAGCTTCCCCTCATGGTGAAATGAGATCTGCACGGTGTACAGTTAGTCACTGAGCTCTTATTTAATTTGCATATTTCTCATCGTCTACTGCTTACTGTTGCAAATTCACAGCTCAACATAAGAAGGCACAGAAGGACCCATGCATAGCTACAGTAATGCGCGTCGATAAATTATATTAATTGTTTAAAGCCTTGACAACAGCACAATTATACAGTCCCTGTATTAGCAGCATGGGAAATACAGTATATTACTGAACATAATGCTCTCGCTCCTCAAACAATATCTTCCTTTGCCTGCAGCTGGAAGTAGAGGGGGAGAGAGACAGATATGCTGGGGAGAAAACAAATATCTTTTCCCAGGTCTGCTCAGCTGTGGCAAACATCCCACTTTTCCTCATCTCTCCCATTCGTCACTTAGCCCAGTTAGCTAACTGACAAAGATGCACGGCACACAGCAAGCTGCATCTTTCAGCTAACAAGATATAAAGAGGGGGAACTGCCTTTATAAATTAGGTGGTTGGGAACCATATCTGCTAGTTGAGTAACCTTTCAAGAGAAGGCGTTAGCTTCCAGAGCCCAGCAGGTTAAAACACTCAGGCAAGACACCTCTGTTCAGAATCAATGTTTCACATTGAAGATGTGTGAGCTTTGACATTTCCTCAAAAACTAGAACTACAGTACTGTATGTGTCCCTTTTCACTTGCCCTATACGTTTTCATGCAGTTAGGATGACTTAGACAAATCGTTTTTTCTCTATTGAATACCTTGGCTTTATCTCAGAATATCTCACATCTCAGAGTTGAGTGAGGGTATTGAAAATGTCATTTTGATGCACTTACAGAGGAAAGATGGCCATACTTCTTCACATTCACTCCAACTTAGGACAGATGCTCATTAGTTGCTAGTTTCAAAACCACTGACATTCAGGGCCACAATATTGCCTAGCTATCCATTTCTTAGTCACCCCTTTACTCTCCTTGTGTTGGGCCATTTACCTCCCATCTACTTAATTTATGTCTAGGCTTTAGAGTGCTATTGAGCATCAGGGAAGCAAGCGGGCGATAACATTAATAATCCATTGGCAGTTCCAGTCAGACAGAAATGGAATGAGACCTCAATCATCATCTTACACCAGGGGGGGGGGGGGGGGGGGGGCACACCTGGCAGGAAAAACAGGCATTATCCTCTCTCACCAAAATAATTTTGCACATTAAACATCTGAACATCCATCTTATTAAAAGCCCTTAGCTTAAAGGTATTCATAAAATGAGTTTAGCTTTCCTTGGCAAATCTGTTATCACTGTATAGGAGAAATTAATTGACCTCTGGCATTCTCTGCGCAGGAGTTTTTTGTGTGTGCAGAACTGTAGAGTTGGGCCCCTCTTCCCCAGGGCTGGGGAGAATAGAGCTTCTCCAATAATGATCAGAGCTGTAGCTAATTCAGCAGTATGCTGGCCGTCTATAGGATTTATCCCTCGTAGTTGTAGTAGCGCCCCTGGGTTTGGCATACTGTAGCCAAACGGAAGCCCTTTTGTACTCCACCCTCTGGCTGAGCATAGATTTTAATACATTAGACTTACTTTCCATGAAGCCTGTTCTTTCAAAGTTTGCTCATAATGAGCATGGGCTTTAATAAACAATTCCACCCCATGGAAGTCATTTTCTCAGCTAGAGGTGTCTTGTTGTCTGTCTTGCTGAAGTGAGCAACATGTAGGTTAGATATATAATATGCATTATACTAGTTTGTGGACACATTCCTGTCATGTTTTGTCAGTGTACACACAGCTGACTAGAGACCATGCAATCCTAGTGACAATGAGTCAAAGTTCAGTTCTGTACTTCAAAAGAAAGCATCCAAACGGAAGCCCATAACTATGTTAATGAACCATTCTTGATTCTAGCTATATTGTATATTATTAGACAAATCAACAAGACTGCAGCCAACATGAAATTGAAATCCAACATGAAGACTTCTTCAAATGGACATGATAAATGAATAAAATATTTATTTGCCATAGATTTGATACATTGCAACTCAACATTCACATTTTTTCACGTTTGCTTGTCCATTAAAATAGTTGGAACTGGAAACATCAAATATTAATTAGGACTACGCTATCCTTGATTTCCTCAATCAATAGTGCAAAATCTGTTGGGTTATTTGGCATTAACTAGATTGTTAAAACGAGAAACACAAATTACTACATTACTTCTAAGATTGGGCTGGTTAAATTCGAAACATTGGAAATTCCAGTTATTTTAACCATTTTCACATTGGTATGTCAAAGTAAAAAATAAGACAATCCGGTAACACTTTAGAATACCCCTTGTTAATAAACCATTCATAAAGCATTCGTTCATAGTCTGTTCAACATTTACAAATCATGATTACATTTATAAACATTAGTAAGCTATTTATAAATGAGTAGTTATGTATTTATAAACATGTATAGTTTAAATTATAAATGTGTATAATGTCTGCTTTAGATCAATCCTTGCAAAACACTTTACTAATGATTAATACATGTTTTTAAAGACCTGTATGAAGCATCATCCGAGGTATTACTAAATGTGCTAACATTTATTAATTCACAATACATTGTTATTTATAATGACTCATAAATGGTGAGCAGACCAATATCACATACCTTATAAATTATCTTATAAACCATTAGAATTTCATTTTAAACATGTTTATAAATAGCTTAATAATGTTTATAACTGTCAATGATTTGTAAATGTTGAATAGACTATGAACAGATGCTTCATAAATGGTTTATTAAGAAGGGTAATTCTAAAGCGTTACCGTAGATGACCCTACAGTAGATACAGCTTAAGACTGGGGTTGACTTCACAAAATAAGCAATCCCATGTACACTTGGAAAATCTGATGATGATTGAAGTGAAGTTGCTCCACCACCAATACTGATATTTCCAGATTATGGTCTTTTCTATGTATTATTACTATTATTTTCATTATATTAAGTGTTCATGGAGCAGTTATATTGCAGTATTCTTGGAGTGGTTGTATCGTACCTTAAAGTCAGGTGTAGTCATGCTGTACAAAAGAATGTACAGACTGAACATGCACTGTAAATGCTTTATAAAAATAAAATAAAAAAATAAAAAAATGTATATAGTTGTAAAAATGTATTATTTTGATCATGGAGGGTGTACTAAGAACACTGTTAGGCCATGTTCAGACTGGATCCAAGAGCGTTGTGAAGCGTCCAAACTCAGGCGAGCAGGAGCCTGGCTGTTCACACCAGAAGCTCATTTCTCCCTGCTCCTCTGCACTTTCATCAAACACGTTTGCTCGCACCTCGCAAAAAACTAGACCAGACGCCGATTCTGGCGCTGTAGGGCGCGAGCCGGCTGCAGAACTCCGCAATGCGACGAGGCCGGTGTTAAGAGTTGCATTGGTTAACACGGGCGCCAAAAGGAATCTGCCTGCGCTTCGCTGCGCTGTGGCGTCCAGTCTGAACCTGCCGTTAGAGATGTCCTCTTTCTTTAATACCCCAGGAGACGCGCACATACTGATTGTCAGGCGTTCTCACCACCAGTTCAGGACTTTGCAACCTGATTGTCATGTCTGCCATTGGCATGAGACAGAAATATCTAAATCTCTACAAGGCAAAGTGATTTAAGTGCTTCTCATTTCAAGACGGCATTTGTGACCTGATTTTGTGCTCATGGGACGGATTCTGGTGATCACACGTTCAACACGGAAGTATTCTTTGTGTTACATAGAACATCTTCCCCTTGACACTTCCATTTCAACAGTCTTGCATATGTAAACAGGTGACTGTTCAGTGGACATGAGCAGTCTTAATTAAGTTCATCCTCACAGTAGAATATCCTTAATTCAAAGAGATTGTTGTCTCTTTAGGCTGGGCGGTTGAGTATGATAGTAGTGTGCCACACAATTCATCTTCCCTGTGTGGTTCCCTGTTGAATGGTTCCGATAGTCTCCTGTAGCCTCTTTGTAAACAGGTGGCTGGCTCTTCCACAGTAGGTGTGTGTGGTGGCCTGTAACTTGGTCTCTAGGGGGCGCAGTAGAGCGTCCACCATGTTCTCTCCAAATGGATACTGACAAAAAGAAGCACATTTGTCAATGTCATTTCAGAACAACATTTCCTCATTTCATTCAGGTCAGCGAATTCTGACAATGCTTGGCTAATGGATGCAGAAATTAATCACAATTATCACTGGGCTTGGTAAAGCATTACATAGCTACTGAAGCAACGTGCTCAAAAATATGTTTGATGGTTGTATGCTTTTGTAATGTAAATGCAAGGGATAAAAAAAAACACTCAAATGCCCGTCAATATAAGTCTGGTCTCTCATACACCACACACACACTGGCTCCACAATCCTCTTCATGAATAAGAAATTATGCTTCTTTACATTCCGTGAGTGCGCCTCACTTTTACAGCCGTCACAGTAAATAAGCGGAAATGCCTTTTTTACGAGGTCTCATTTGACTCTAGTTTGGCCTAGCATTAGGTCACTCAAAGCACGTGTGCTTTATTAGTGCTCATACACAACAGCAGGCTATAAAGCCCCATTAACAGTCTTTCTATCGATTTTATGTGGATAGTGGTGGTGCGTTGTCCACATCACATCACTGTGTCTCAACGTGGCATCAGCACTAAAGATTTTACTACTCTTCTGTGGGTCTGGCTCAGTAATGGCGAGGAGCTTTACTGCCAGCGTCTCTGCAGGCTGGGGTAGGCCATGTCTGGGGAGCCTCAATGAGGAGCTCTTTGTGTGCTGAAAATCAGAGGTTTACCAGAAATGCCTTCTCTGGGTTCCAAGCCTGGTGTCCTCAAAGGACTGGGAGGGGGTGGAGGGGGTGGAGGGGGAGGCTGAGAGCGTTGCAGTTTGCCCCTTGGTACCGGGAGGAACTTCCACCAAATATGAAATATGAACTCAAGACTGCAGCAAGCTTTCTTTCAGCATGACCCAGCTTTCAACAGAGCTAGTGAACAAAGTTCTCTAGCCTCCACATCTATTTCCATTGCCTACTCTATGTCTTTTTCATAAAGGCTAGCTCTAAACACATCTATTGACTTGAGTTGCCCTATTTGTACCCAGAACACGTTCGCCAATCACCAGCCCACATCCCTCCAATGACACTGCGTGAGCAGACAATAGGGCACAATGCGTCTGCACGTAGCACGCGCGTGTGTGTACTGCAGTGTGTGTGCTGTCTGAGAGACCACGCCGTAATGAAGCCAGCTCGATTACTTAATGGCCGAGAACACTGCCCACACCGACAGCTCGACGCGGCTGGTCTGGGGGCCCGTGGCGGTAATGGATGGAGATCAGCTAATGAAGCACCCCCCCCCCCCACCCACCCACCCTCCCTTGATGCTACGGACTCCTCGCCTGTCGACAGGCGGAAATCAAGCAGAGCAGATGGGAAGCGGAGGAGGGCGCTCCCCCAGGTGACAGGCGGGTTTCGTCCCCGTTGACAGATGGGGACGAGCCGCGGAACGGCAGCTCTAAAGATCGGGGCATTAGGAGCAGCGACTGCCGTACTGGACTTCAGGGCAGTGGGGATTAGTGGTCTTTGGGAGAGCTCAGGCCGAATGACAGAAAAGTTAAAGGGACTATTGATTCTGCGCTCTCCGCTGGATGGACGGAAGTCTCCCTAATAGAAAAGCAATGGCCAGGAGTGCCCTGATGGTATAATTGAGCGATTGTTGGCTACATAGGCTGTTTAATCACAACAATAGCAAAGGAGAACAAGGAGGGGATGTAATTACAGAATAGGTGGCAGACTTTTCCTAGCCACAGGATTAGTCTGGTCTGTCTATGGGCCGAGCCCGAAAGACACTTCAGGCTCCAGTTCCACACCTGACCTTTACTTCCCCCAAAAATATACAGCATTTGAATAACGTTATCCTTTCAGAGAAAAAAAAGAGAGAGAAAAAAAAAAAAAGATGACTACAGCACCTTTTGGATGACTTCATAGATGGCTCGAAACGCTGGCTGCTTGTCGTCATGGTAAACACCCCTGTTGCCGTGGAGAATGAAGACGCCCTCTTGCTCGGCTTGGCGACAGTTGCTCCCGTAGATGCAGTGGTCTGGTCGGTAGTTCCACTGGCATGGAAACACATACAGGCTTTCTGCATTGGGACACAGCATTAGAAGAGAGTTAAATGGTAAATGGACTGCACTTATATAGCGCTTTTCCACCTTAGCGGCACTCAAAGCGCTTTACAATGGCCTCTCATTCACCCATTCACACACACATTCACACACCAATGGCGGCAGCTGTCATGCAAGGTGCTAACCTGCTCATTGGGAGCAATTTGGGGTTAGGTGTCTTGCTCAAGGACACTTTGACATGTGGATAGTCGGCGCTGGGATTCAAACCACTGACCCTTTGATCATTGAACGACCCGCTCTACCAACTGAGCTACAGCCGCCCCTGTAAGCTAGGTCTTAGCTCCGTCATTAGGGAGTCATATTATATAAAATAGGCTTATTCTACACTTTGTTGAGGATGTGACGGGCTAGGACGGCCAAATGTGCTGCCAGGTCTTCATACATATAAACACCCTTAGGTAGGGTGGGGTAAACACCAATACTTAGTTGAGATATTCACAGGAGGGATTAATATCTCAATGGATCGATGGGATTTAATTAAGAGGTACAGATCAAGATACTTCTTCTGAGTCAAGGAGCAAGAACCTCATCACTAATCCTGTCGTGATCAAACCGTATCTGGAGATACAAACCTGAGTTGTGGTGGAAGATGATGTTGAGGAGGTCCTGGTCGCCCCAGGTGATGTTGAGCTTATATTTCTGCAGTAATGGCATCAGTAACTCTTCCCATTTAAGTGAAACTGTTGTCATATCATTCTGTGAAGATACAATTGCCAGAAGGAAACTTAAGCAAACTGAGTAAAGATCAAAACCACACTGATTCATCAAGGTTTGTGTTTGAAACAAATCGTTCATTATGCAGTCGCTAGTGAGCCAAACAAATGACAACAGTGACCTCCTCTGGTCAACACTGGTGGTACATGTCATTCTCATTTTAAACACAAACTGCGTTTACAAATCAACCACAAGTGAGCATGTGCACACACGCACACGCACGCACACACGCGCCCACACACGCACGCACGCACACGCACGCACACGCGCGCACACACACGCACGCACGCACACGCGCACACACACACACACGCGCATACACACGCACACGCACACGCACACGCACACACTACTACCTTGAAACGTTTTCCTCTGATACGAGACATGTTCATTAGCATGACCCCAGAGTTGACCCCAGTCTTTCCGTAGTAGGGGTGTCGGGCGAAGCGGTTGTACCAGGCGATGCGAGGCTCCTCGTGCTCAGGGGCCATGGCTGCTATGTGGCTGGAGTTGAAGAGGCTGAGGAACGACCAAATCTCCTCCACCGGCTGCAGGAACAAGATGTCTGTGTCCACGTAGAGCAGCGAGTCCACCTCCTTTAAGATCAGCTGAACAGCAGCAAAGAGAGTAGGACATAATAGAAGACTGACATTGCTGTTATTTGTCTCCTACCTTTCAAGAACCCTTCAAAACATGGTCTGAACTGTCTCAGATATATATAGCCAGTCTTATCAAACCCTGAGTGTGATGCAGCATTCCACTTGCCTCAGGAACTCAACCTCATTCCACCCCCGACTTCAAGATGGCTACGTTCCATTTGGCTCGAAGTCACAGGATACTACTCGCAGTTTTGACTGGTATGCCCCTCATGACTTGTTTTCTCGGCTAGTGAACTCGTACCATTCGCCGCTACCCCCAGTTAGCTCTGGAAGTCATGGACAAGATGGCAGCTCCCTGGGTAACTAAGTGAAACTATAGTAATACTGTTTTATTTGCATTTCTGTCTTATTTGTGTCTCATTAAATCAGTCGTACACACAGTATTCCCCAACTGTTATCTGAGGACATGTTCGCAACCTCTTTTGTATGTGTAAAATACCGCGTAGTGCGTTGTTATCTACTGGTTTGGCAAACAAAGCTAGCTAACGCCCATCAGCCATGACCTTGTGGGGGACGTCGTTCTCCGTCTCTCCCACCTCACTACCTCCCAGACAAATGGAATGCAGCATAATACTGTTTATTACCACTTCTGTCTTAAAGGATAAGGACACTGAATTTCATGTTTAGTCCTATTCCTGGCTTCCCTGGCATGTATCTGACTAGTACAGGTTAAAATATTTCTGTTTTGTGCAGTACAGTTTTGTGTTACAGTCGTCCTGTAAACACCATAGGTCCTTTCGCCTTCAAGCTGTAAACATCTGCGAAATTCATCCGCAATCCGAATTTCGCGGAGGTTTACAGCGTGAAGGGATGGCTGTTGTATGTTCGGTGAAATTAGTACTGTTTACAAGTTACTGTTGTTTCGAAATGCAGAGGCGAAAGGACCTATGGTGTTTTCAGGACGACTTCAGAGCTTGGTAAGCATAAACCATGTAATTCCTGAACTTCAAATCCACGTATATCATACTTTTTATTAGAGTTTTTCGATTGTGACCATAGCTAGCAACGAGCCAGGGCGCGCGCTGACGTTATTGACACAGAACTCTGTACTGCACAAAACAGAAATATTTTAACCTGTACTAGTCAGATACATGCCAGGGAAGCCAGGAATAGGGCTAAACATGAAATTCAGTGTCCTTATCCTTTAATGGTGTCTCATTAAATCAGTCATACTCAGTACTGTCCAACTTCTATCTGTGGGTATGTGGTGTTTGTATGTGCAAAATACCACGTAGTGCATTGTTATCAACGGGTAATGCTAACAATGGCTAACTTGGCTAGAACTGCTAACAAAGATGAATGAATGAATGAATGAATGAATGAATGAATGAATGAATGAATGAATGAATGAATGAATGAATGAATGATCAGGATAAAGTGGGGTTTTCGACTTGTAATTGGAACGCGGTCAACTTAGGAGTGACATCACTCCCAGCTCCGAATTCTGACTTCCGAGGCAACTGGAACGCAGCATAAAACAGACTATGAGGATGGAAAGAGGTAGTTGAGAAGAGACCCACCGGTAGGAAGAGCCTCTGAGAGGCACACGGTTTGAACAGCTTCTTCCACTCCTTGGCGTTCTCAGCAGGGAAGGTGATGGGGTACGTAGTGAAGTTGAACCGGCTCTGGATGACACTGGGCCAGGAAAGTAGCTGAGGGGGAAAAAAACAACATAAGGCATGAACAGGTCTACTTACAGCACAGTCTTACAAAGTCTCGTTGAATCAGAGACCTTCTTTGTCCTGTCCACACCTCTTAAGTAGCCTACAATCACTAGCCAGGCCCTGAGACACAGAAAGGCAGCCTCAAACCTACCTGTGAATCCTCTGTATACATAGGTGTATTTTCTGCTATGCACTGTATATATATCAAGTAGTGTACAGAAGCTGGTTACCCTGAAACAGGCTTGTTCTGTTCTGACATCTGTGTTGCTTCAATGGCTCAGTGTGCTACTAACCGTTTTCTGCCTCCCCTAGTGCCTCTCTCTCTCTCTCTCCCTCCTATCTTCTAACCAGGTCCAGTGGATGCCCCACTGTTGCCCGCAAACCACCCTGAGTTCGATTGATACCCCCGTGTCAGCTGTGGATGTCCAGTGGATGCCCCACTGTCACCAGCAGACCTCCCTGAGTCTGATAGATATCCCTGTGTCTGCTGTGGATGTCGTAGCCTTTAGTTAACATACACACACATACACACAGACACACACCAGCCCACTTCCGGCTTTAGGCCTGGGCCATAGCAAACACACACCAGTATTCACCATGTCTCTCCTATGATGCTTGTTTAGCCTCTCTTACTCTGAAATGTAATTTAATGTAATATATTGCTTTATAAATGTTCTTAGCCGGTAGACAAACATACTCCAGGAGCTTGCTCGATCGCCTTGTTGAGAGGGGTCAGGGAAGAATTTTTACAGCTCACTTATCTGGCCCCCGGGTGATTACTGTTTTTTTGCTTCCCTCTGGAATATGTAGGGGTGGGACGTATGCCCACCTCCCTTGTTCT
The DNA here is from genome assembly GCF_949987555.1 of Borostomias antarcticus. Lineage (NCBI taxonomy): Eukaryota > Metazoa > Chordata > Actinopteri > Stomiiformes > Stomiidae > Borostomias > Borostomias antarcticus. Next base: position 15,021,274 of record NC_140251.1, read on the forward strand.
CTGTAAAGCGCATTGTGTTGCCTCTGGGTATGAAATGCCCTATACAAATAAAGCTTTGATTGATTGATTGATTGATTAAGTGTTTGCTCATTCTGCTGCCTAGACTCACTGCATCTTTGAAGCTGTCGTGCAAGTGGTCCTCAGCGAAGATGTGGAAATGCAGCGGTTTGTTGCTGAACAGGATGGCAGACTTGAGCATGGTGAGGGTCTCCTCCAGTCTGGGACCACAGGCCACCACAGCCAGGTGCATCTTCTCATCTTCCCTGGCCCTGGCACCAGCACCTGGCATCTCCCTGAGTAAGGGGAAGGACCACAGCATGATTAACCCAACAGCTAAGGTTCCCTATATCTGTGTCACAGCAGTGAAGAGAAGGGGAGGAGGGGACACTGGTGGGGAGGAGGAGGAGAATATTCCAGTAGGTTCAGGTGTCTGGAATTCAGCTCTAGGGGGGTTGAACAACGTCACGGCACACAGGGGGGGGGGGGGGAGAAACAATGAAAGACAGGCTGGATCCTCAATCTAAAAGCTAGATGAAAGACTTGAGCAAGTTGAAAGACATGAGAAACAATTAGGCTTAGACATAGAGGCCAATGTGGCCCACTGGGGTTTCCCCAGCCAAGCATACCTAGGAGGTGATTCCATAAAGCAGTTCACGCCACAAACATCAGGAGGCAGTCTCCAATAGGGATTCCAGTAAGACACTGACATTGACTTACACCTGACAGAACAAAAAGAAAATACCTTTTGGATTCTTCTAATGACATTGCTTTCTGGGAACTGTGGTTATAGCTAGCTACACTTCACATGTATGTAAGCCAGACAGTCACCTCTCCAGTGTGCTTCTAAGCCCAACTTTAGTTAAAGGTACCCAATGTAGTTTTTGACCACTAGTATGCGCTCTAGAGCAAATTTGAGAAGGTGGTCCCCGAAAATCGTGTACTACGTCATTGAGTCAATACACGGAGCACATAATAGTGACGTTTCACACGTCTTTGTTGTTTTCAAAACATTAGCGAAATATCATTTTGCGAAGAAATTACAAGGTAGGATAGACATTCAAGTGATTCAACATGTTTATTAGACTACAACCATATAGTAGAACCATATAATCGAGGAATTTCGAAAATAAACAAAGAACTGATTGTTTTGATTCACGTTTCGTTGGGTACCTTTAACGTTAGAGATAAAGTAAAGACATTCAAAGCGTCTTACATACACAAGATCACTTTTGATGCACAGCTACTCAAAACACCTGTAGCTGAGTAGCTATAGCACTAGCAGGCTGGCAAATGTTGTGACTGTTGTGGTGCCACTGATAAATCAGTCCGTGTTGATCAGGAACGTCTCCACCTCAAACTAACTACCCACTGAGCAAAGACACGTCTATAAGACGTCTTTTAAACGTGCTTTTTGTCTTTTTCGGACGTCCAAAGACATCCAATTAGGAGCCAGAATGAATGTTTATTTTAGTCGTTCAGATATTGAACCCGTTCTGCACGTCCACAGACGTCTTAGAGGGTCCAAGCCAGACGTGTGAATATTGAGGGGTCCAGCAGACGAACACACGGGGTTCTGGACTGACGGACGTTATTAAGACCTGATCTGAACGTCTCCCTGACGTAGAGAGTATAAGAGAGCTAATGTTCACTTTGCTATAGCGTATCTCCCGTAACGTGACAGTAAACATGTCTGATGTTTTTGCTCTGTCCTTATCTTGTATGTTTCTATATGTGTATTGTTGTCTTGTGTTGTTTTTATGGCTGTTTTATGAGCTACGTGGCATTTTAATTTCATAAAGTGAATCAAATTAAATCAAATTAAATCAAAGTACCTGTCATGTCGGCCTGCCCCTCCTCCCTCTTTCCTGAGGACGTCCCCGATGGCGTGACTCCTTCTGGAGCTCCTCACCCCCATGTCTGCCCATCCGTCCGGCTGCTCTAGAGAAGAGGCCAGCTGGTTAAACACATAAAGCACTGAGAAGAAAGCGAAGGCCATGCACAGCAGGAGAGCATGGAGATAGCATCGCATCTTGCGACCCGAGTTTTGTGGTTAATGTTATGGATTCATCCCGTCGGTCTGGTGTTGTGCTAGCTATGCTAGCAGGAGCACTAGCGTTGTTTATGGTGCGTTCGTTTATAAGTGGGAGGTGCAAATTGCGATTTGCTACTAGGATTAAATAAAACACCGCATGAACTCGCACTTCCTCGTCGCAAATTCGGATATGTTTCTCAGCCCCCAGTTGCTCGAATGCACTAGATATAACTAGGTGACTGTGATATAATGGTATATAGATATAACTAGGTAACTGTGATATAATGGTATATAGATATAACTAGGTAACTGTGATATAATGGTATATAGATATAACTAGGGAACTGTGATATAATGGTATATAGATATAACTAGGTAACTGTGATATAATGGTATATAGATATAACTAGGTAACTGTGATATATAGATATAACTAGGTAACTGTGATATAATGGTATATAGATATAACTAGGTAACTGTGATATAATGGTATATAGATATAACTAGGTCACTGTGATATAATGGTATATAGATATAACTAGGTAACTGTGATATAATGGTATATAGATATAACTAGGTAACTGTGATATAATGGTATATAGATATAACTAGGTAACTGTGATATAATGGTATATAGATATAACTAGGTAACTGTGATATAATGGTATATAGATATAACTAGGTAACTGTGATATAATGGTATATAGCTCGAATGCACACAGGTCGGTAGGTATTTTGCCACCTCCGACCACAAACGAACGCACCATTCCAGTCTGTTTCAGGTCCACATCCCCCTGAGCCTGGAAGGCCATGTGAGCTCACGTGATCAGGATGGCGACGCTATGCTAGGTGCGCACGTCTTGTGACCCGGGGACAGCTGAATGTTACCCGGTGAGCGGGGTTTACAAATATTTTTCTTGATTACTTAATTCAAACAATACACATAATCAGTGACATCAATTGTAATTCGCATTAAAATACATGACTAGATATTCCCTTTACCGTGGCTTTTGATTCCCCATCATTTTGCTTGGTCAATACACTGCTTTCCTTTTCCAATATTCTGTTGCTGTAATAAAGCTTACAGCACCAATTATCTGTAAGCCCAAAAGTCTTTCTATCTGCAGGGTTCAGTAGGCACACTAAAATGATTAACATTTATCAACTTCGTCAAAGTACTGTATCAGATTTGAAAAGAGCTGAGAGCAGATATACCTTCAAAGAGGTAATCAGTTGGAATTAAGAGTTGGTATAATAAATAAATGCACAGCAAAGAATGGAGGGCTGAAATGTAATATAAAATGTTACCACTGATAAATCTATCACTTTTGTTTTATTTCATACTATCTTACAATATAAACCACTGTTCATAGCATGCTTGACTCTACAAAGGGGAGGAGAAGCAGAATAATCCTTACAATATTTCTTTCATACTCTTTATGCAAACTTAGTACAGTAACATTAGTTGAGATGATTCTCATCCAGATTAAACAAAATGGCTGGATATAACCATAAACATATAAACAGGTATATGATTCAGTAAATTGTTGGCCAGACTGGAAATAATGCTAAAGCAACATTCTCATGAACACACATACCAGACACACATACCAGATGCCATCAAGTGCAAACTGCATCAAGTCTGCTGCTAACAAAAATTCAACATCAATCTACAATTACGAGATGACCGCTTCACATTTTCTTTCATAATGTGCATTCATCCTCTGTAGCTAGCACTGGTGTGCAGTAGTCCACATAAGAAAGTGATAGGAACCAGCAACTAAGTGTGTGATGACAACACTGAATGTGTTGTTAGAAATGCTGCCACAACAGATGGCACTGTTCAGCTGGACGTCCAGAGGTCCTCATGACTGTCAAGTCTTTTCAGTTCACTCATCGTGATAGATCGGCTGCTTTGCTGTTGATGTGGTAGAGTACATCTTCCCAGCAGCAAATTCAACTTTCTCGCTCATCACTGGGAAATGCAGTCTAGCATCCAACCCAATTAGAACTGGTGGTATTAATATTGGCAAAAAGTTTCACAACATGTGCATGTTGACAAATGACTGACTGGGTGGGTGTGGCCTAATGCTTCAGAGAGGGCGGGGAGGGGGGTTAGTGAGTCTCTCCGTTGACAGGGGAAGCTTCTCCACGGGGCGAGGACGACCTGGACACCCCTCTTTCAGTGTTGTCAGAGCTGGAGCCACTGTGACTGTGCTGGTCTACTGAGGCAGTGCTGGATGGAGTGGAGGTGGGTTTGGGTTTCTCCTTAAAGTCTGTGATTATGACGGTCAGGTCTCCCACAGTGACCTCCAGGTGCTGCGCACTGCTCCTGTCCACGTTTTTTAACCTGGGCCTGAGAGGAAGATCAAAGAGTAATCATGTTAGTTGGTGTCCAGGAGAAATTGAGAGTGGAGAAAGTGTATCGTACCAAATAGTAAAGCATGACTATAGTTGGATTGGTCAATTTCATTATGAATATATGCAGCATCATTATCAATGCAAAGTTCTCATTGTATATAAGGGTAAACACAATACCTCAACTTCTTGTGGTTGTTCTTTTTCAGTGTTGGTTCCTTGTCACTCTTCTCTTTCTCTGATTTCTCTCTCTTTTCTTTTTTGGGTTGTGTTGGGGATGCAAACTGCTGAGTGACTTGCTGTGAGACCAGCTGAGAAACAGGACGAGGTTTTCTGAAAGACAGAGATGATATTAACGACATGTCCTAATTAAAAGCTCCCCATGCCCTTCTGGTAGCCCATGGGTTAATAGCGTTGGGCAGAAAATATCAGTCATTCATTTTTGAGAATGCAAATGTATATATTAAAGAATCAGTTAACATTCAAGTCAAGGGAAAATAATAAGCACCTCACGTGGTTTGAAAGGCCGTATCTCATTTAAATGGCCAATGAAGTCAACACTTGCAATTTGGGGTTCATGGCTTTTGCATCATTCCACAAGTAAAACATCGATCAACCACAAAGAGTCAAGATCTGATTTGAAAACGCATGCCTTGTGTGCACGACTCCCCGTCAGAGACCGGCATTTCCGTTAGTCCTACCCCTGTAGTAGCCTACTGGTAGTCCTACCCCTGTAGTAGCCTACTGGTAGTCCTACCCCTGTAGTAGCCTACTGGTAGTCCTACCCCTGTAGTAGCCTACTGGTAGTCCTACCCCTGTAGTAGCCTACTGGTAGTCCTACCCCTGTAGTAGCTTACTGGTAGTCCTACCCCTGTAGTAGCCTACTGGTAGTCCTACCCCTGTAGTAGCCTACTGGAAGCAGCAAAATGTCCCCAATGTAGGCTATTATCTGATCAAGGGCAAAATCCCCGCAATAAAACCCCTAAAATACTGCTCTGCAATCTGCACTCCAATGGTCCCGTCAAACTGGAGTTGATGTGACCCTTACCGAGTTGACGTTCCCTTTCTGACGTCGCACATCATGCACTTAAACGCCTCTGCGCTGTTCCTGTATGTGCAGACGCTGCAGTCCCAGTACCCATCCTCGGGACAGGGCTTGGGCTGCCGCTTCGGCCTTCAGATGAAACACACACACATACTGGATGCTTTAGACGGGACATTTCAGGGAATAAACACATGCTTTCTAGAAAGCATCACAAAATATGCGAATCTAACCTGAATCGCAGTCAGATTTACGAGGTAAAAGATATTGTAGGATATTTGTCACAGCGGCCCCATAAGGCAAGCTAGTCCGCCATGAACGCTAGCTCCCTACTGCATCCATTTGTATGCGCTCAAATGATTGCAGATGTATGTTTTCAGTCGCCCTTGGAAGATTAGACATTAAATTTACCTTGTGGGGCTCTTCTTGTCACCCATTTTAGGAGATCTGATCTTTGTTTGAGTTCAATGCTGGTTATTTAAACGTGGAATGGTCAAGTAGCTCAGCTGCCTTCAGCTGTCGTGGAAACTCCAGTCGAAGGATGATCACGTGGTGTCGTCTATCCAATCAATTGAAATCCAATGACAACAGAGAACATCCAAAACATGCATTTCAGAGAATAGCCTGTAATATTTTGGCATAACGAAATGCAAAAAAATTATCACTAGACTAAGTTAGCATAACCAATTTTATATTATTTTTTCATATATCCATGCCGTGATCCTGCAAAACATATGCGAGGTCGAGGTTTTCAGGAGAGATGTGCAGCAAACACAGAAAAATAGTTTACATAAACCATTTATATAGCCTAAATTAGTCAGAATAAAATCACAAAATATCCATAAAAATCAAATAAATGTAACTTAAATTAAAGAATAACAAGCTATCAAAGACATTACATTAGTCCGAATATTTTCTAATAGCCTACATAGAGATCTTTGGCACATTGGATTTCATATAATTTCTAGGACTTCACATAGGCTACAGGTGAGTTTCATTGTAGTAGCAAGTGAAGATGGGTGGGATCTTTATAAATGTAGCTTTATGAATAAAGAATTTGGCTAAATTAGTAACACATTTAACAATATAAGTCCAATTTTGTCTTCTAATAAAACACCCAAAACTAGGTATTGCGATCTAAAACAGGCATTTCTATGATTTTCCTATTTAACCATTCCTGTTGTTTCAATACCATAATTACAGCAAACACACTTACTGTCAAAACCAAATAATCTCAAAAAACCAATGGAATAGTAGATCATTCATTACTTTGTAATTTTTTTGTTTTTTGTTTTGGGTGGACTTGGATATTTGAAGAAATATGTTCTCAATTTAGATACTGCTGGTTGGTAAAAAAAAAAAAATATATATATATAAAAAAAAATATATATATATAAAATATATATATAAAAAAAAATATATAGGCCTATATAAATATAAAAAAATATATATATATTATATATCATCCACTGTCTCACAGCTCGCGTCATACACATACGCAGGGTACTCCAGAAAATGATCAACAGTGGCCAATATTATCCTGAGATTGTAGGCTGTATAATTTAGTTTAGACACATTTATTTGAACAATGCACCGGTATCTCGCGGGACTACCCGGGTGACCTAAACGAAGTGCCCTATATTGTTTTGACTGGTATGCCCGTGTGTGTGGTTAGTACACGTAATAGCAGGTAGCCAACATAAAGCCAAATACCAGCCACCTCTGCAGCATCTAACAAAGTTATGCTCCCTTCCTTGAACTGTATTGCTGTCACGTATGCACAGTTCAGAATATAGCTCGCCTCTGGTCGGGTCCTTGTTTGATACCTGGTGAGTCTATTAGACTTTTACAGCATTTCACGAACCCTTCTCGTTCCTTGCCAGGGCCCGAGTGAGGAAGCTCCAGCTAGCATTAGCTTCCTACCTTATGAGTGATCTAGCCAGAAGAGATCTAGCTAGACAGCTACTTTTTCAAGCGACATTTTGCACCAGTAAGTGACTAGCTGATGATTTAGCGAGCCAACAATGGATGCTTCTAATGAGCCACATAAAGAAGTTACTAGTACTTAATTTGAATAGGCCTAGTGCCGTTAGATAGCAAGCCATGTTTGTTGCGATTCCAATGACGCTAGCTAGCATAGCTATTACACGTTATCTAGTTTGGGGTTAGTCTTAGTAATCACGCCTAAACGAGCTAACTCGTTAGTAAGTATCTAACCAGCGGCTGTCATGTGTGTGATGGGTCTAGTAACGTTACTGGATGATCTGTCTTGCAGGTTCGCATCGTCCAGTTGAGGTAACGGGACTTCGGAGGTGCCCAGTAAAGAAGTAGGTGACCATATACCCCTCTGACCATATACCCCTCTGACCATATACCCCTCTGCGTATCTCATATACCCCTCTGACCATATACCCCTCTGCGTATCTCATATACCCCTCTGCGTATCTCATATACCCCTCTGCGTATCTCATATACCCCTCTGCGTATCTCATATACCCCTCTGCGTATCTCATATACCCCTCTGCGTATCTCATATACCCCTCTGCGTGTCTCATATACCCCTCTGCGTGTCTCATATACCCCTCTGCGTGTCTCATATACCCCTCTGCGTGTCTCATATACCCCTCTGCGTGTCTCATATACCCCTCTGCGTATCTCATATACCCCTCTGCGTATCTCATATACCCCTCTGCGTATCTCATATACCCCTCTGCGTGTCTCATATACCCCTCTGCGTGTCTCATATACCCCTCTGCGTGTCTCATATACCCCTCTGCGTATCTCATATACCCCTCTGCGTATCTCATATACCCCTCTGCGTATCTCATATACCCCTCTGCGTATCTCTCGAGCTAATATTATAGCTACATAGCTAGGTAACGTTACTGCCATTCAAATAATCAGATTTGTTTAGCCAGGTAAGTTTTCACTCATACTAGACATTTGTTTTGGGCTGTTGGTGCGTGACATTAAATAGAGCAAACTCTCTCTCCTCTGTTCTGATACTCCTAGACCTGCGTTTGTCATGGGACACCATCAGATCCTTTTCTCTCCCCTCGAGCACAGGCTCCTAACTCTCCCTGTTTGCATCCTACCTGACGGGTCGCTCCTATCAGGAGACATGGAGTGGGTTTATATCGGAACCACATAGTCTGACTACGGGGGTTCCACAGGGATTTGTCCTGGGTCCTCTCCTGTTTTCCCTCTACACTACATCTCTGGGTTCTGTCATTTGCTCACATGGCTTCTCCTATCACTGCTATGCAGATGACACCCATCCAGTCCTGTCATTTCCACCTTCTGATACACAAGTGAAGGCACACATAGCTGGGTGCTTGGCTGACATCTCAGAGTGGATGACAATGGTCCGGGAGTCAGAGACGTGTTTTTGTGTTAGACAGGAAGTTGGTGATCTCCCTGCAGGTGGAGACAGGCACGTGTACCTGAGAGAGCTTGTCCTTCAGCCGGGCTGAGAGGATGGTGTTGAAGTCCACAAACATGATCCTGGCCTAGGTTCCTGCAGAGTCCATAGAGAACATAGAATGCTTTTTCATAGCTTTATTATCTGTCCGCGCCGAACAACGTTGCTGTCCTCGCCACCTACCTCGCCCCCCTCTGTGAATCCCGGGCGCGCATACGACAGAGGACACGGAGGAGGTGTCTAGAGTGGCGGTTGCCCTCGTGCTTTACCTTACCGACGTCCTTGCCCTCTGCTCAGGCACGTCCATGGCGTCTGCCCTGGTTCAGCAGTGCCATCTGTGGCTCTCTTTGACGGCGATGAAAGAGGTGGATACAATCGCTTTCCTCAATGCGCCGGTTTCCACAGAGGATCTGTTCGGCCGTCGGTGACCGTCACCGCAGAGAGGTTCATTCGCTTGGAAGAAAATAAGAAGCAACTCTCCGGGAAGCTGCTTTTCTCTCGTCAGAAGGAGACCAAGAGCTGCCGGCATGCTACTGTGTCCACACGCCCCACGGCACGCAGACGAAGACGGCGGGGGGAGCTGGCTACCAGGAAGGGAGTTCATCCTGCTCCTGCAGCAGCTCCACGTGTGTGTCCGTTCGTAGCATGAGAGTTAGACCTATCAGGAGTAGCCAATACCTTTCCAACAGAGGGCAGTAGAGATTGCTCAAAAACCTGCACCGCTTACTTCATCACTTTTTTTGTTTTTTATTGCTCTTCATGGGAAATAAGAATGAACAAGAATAAGACTTGATAACTTATCTGTTTATTGTGATTGTAATAATGATTGTTGATTATGATTGTAAGGCTCCCAGTGGTCAACTTCATAGTTAAAGTATTTATTTTACAGTCATTGAATGACTCATCAGATCTCTATGTTCATTTGCAGTGGCATATCTACAAGAACTACAGGACCACCACAATATAAGAGCAGCTTACGAGCGAGCGCTCGGGCTATTCTCAGAGAGAGAGGTAACTAATGGGTTCAAACTGAATTTCTTTAATCATGGTCATGGATGTACACACTGATTGTTTGTTGCAACTGTGGGATTTGATGTGCTCATCATTCTGTGCTGAATCTTTCCCACACAACCATTTCCAGTGAGCCTTTTTGATCAATCTAAGCTGGGGAATGCTTATGTTTCAGGTAACATACAAGAGAGTTGTCAATGTTGTGGAGAGGAGGTCTGCTTCGCCCTATGATACCCAGCGATATAGTGGCTCTCGAAGCTATCATCAAGATCAGGACCACAGAGGATACTATGCCAAAGACACTTACACTGGGAGTAACGATGGAAGATACTATGGTGAAAGCTCCCACTTCAGTAGCGTCCGTAGAGATACACCCCCACGCAAGGTATGTTAACCTCCATGCCCACTTCATCAGAAACTGTAGGCTATATTTTGAGGGTCACAGAACTACCAAAACAAGCATAGATTGTTAGGGGTGTCATCCGCTCTATATTAGGCTACGTTCCAGTTATCTGAGGATTATCCCATTGTAGTGTAGTGCATAGTGTAGTGCATAGGCCTATATCACGGCGCCACAATTTGGGCAACTCTGATCAGGTGGGAGAATGCAGAAGTGCCCATTGTCTCCAAAGTCTAAAGATCGCTATAATAATATTATTTCAAGAACCAAAATGGTTTTAAACAAAAAATCACAGGTAGAATACACATAGTTACCGCTCATTGACTTTCATAACAAAAAAACTGGCAGTGAAAAACAATCGGAGTCTGGTTATGATGAGTTTGTAATGCTGTGTATTCTGCTTGTTATTTTTTACTATTTCGATTCTTGAAGTGGTATTATCATAACAATCTTTTAACATTGGAGACAACAGGCACTTAACCAAATGGCGGCTGTGCAAATATGCCTATGTACATAAAAATGGCATGACAATGACATGTAACTTAGCCTGCTAGGTTTGTTTTCTTCCCAGGGATTAGACATTTCAAGACATGCTGTACTGGCTCAACTACATGGGTCAACAACAACAACTACAAAAACTTTGCCCATTTCTCTTTTCAGGAGGAGTCCTACTCTTACTACAGAGGAGCCAGAGATGATGGACCAGTCGTCCGTCAGGTAGAGATGAGGTAGGTACATCTGACTGCTTCCACAACTATAGAATCTTCATTATTTAACCTTTAGAAAGTTATTTCACAGCATGTGCTCGCCAAACTGCCCCTTACCCTTCATTTTATTTGAAGTGCCCTTAACTTGAATAAGAAAAAGGTGTGTTGTATAAACACAGTCCAGCAGGAGGCAGCAGAGATTTACCTTGTTTTAGCTGCAATGAATAGGATTTTGTGGGTGAATTTCAGTCATTTTTCAGAATGTTTGTCTTCGTGTTTGAAAAGCTGCATGCATAATTGACTGCTTTAACCATATTCTGAGTACTGAAGGCTTTTTTTTTTAAGCTTGGAAATTCACACTCCTTTTTTGTATCTTCGTTGGATAGGCCAGAGAAGGTAGACGAGAGCAAAGAGGGGTGAGTTTCAGTGGAAGAGGGTAGACCTGTTTGTCATAAGTATTTGATCACTGCAAGGTAACTGCTTCTGCCATGACATGAGTCCATTACATAGATCAATTACTTGTAAGTCATTGAGGTGCCTCACAGCTGGCAATTGTGGGATTTCTTTATTAGGTAAGATAATCAATTGCACCCTAGTATTTGAGGTTATTGGCCAATAGTAATAGTAATTGACCCAAGGTCTGTTTGCTATCATAAAGGAGAGTCTCATCAGAATATGATGTTTTGTGGTATATATATATTTCACTTATCAGCCACCGGAGTGTGCATGACTCTCGCCTTGGGAGCTCGACCCCACACAGAGCAGCTAAACCCAGGGGCTCTGCCCAGTGCTGCCAAGACGGCCATCTAGCAGTGGCCTGCACAGAGTGGCAACAGTTCACAGGCCAGTGCCCTGCAACCCCCTTCGCTCCAGTGGAGTCACACCACTTGAGACAAGGACAAAGGGCACCAGTGTCTACTCACTGAAGCAGAGCCAAACCCCCACAGGAAAACCAGCTGGGCCACTCCCTCTCCAGCCAAACAACCACACACTCTTCCTCAGATTCTCCACACTGCCTGCCCTCTCATCCTTGTTAGATTAGACGGGGTGCGTGCGCAAGAAAAGGTCCATCCTCTCCTATTCTGCTTCACTGCATCCAATTTCTTGACTGTTCAGCATATCAATAACTACGTATGTCACACAAAAAATATATTATACGGATGAAGAATCGGGAAATGGTTTGTTGGGAATGAGGGATGATATCTTCCATGTAGTTTTGTTTTCATTCACTTTGGGATTGTAAGGAAATGGTACTTTGGAAACTGCTATTGCCAAAGCATCCCTGGCATTGTGTGGTTTTGATGGGGAGGCATCTGGAAAGGTTTTCCACCGCTGGTGTGGTGCGGTCAGAAAGTTGATTGCCTCACCCTTGCAGTGTAACCAACAGGAAGCATGGCCAGGAAGTCTTTGGAGGTTCTCCCCTGGCCAGAGGTGTTGCATTGGCCATGTGGAAAGGTGGCCAGACACCAGACGACCAGCAAGCCCCCCCCCCCCCCCCCCTTCCTCTGCTCAACTCAAGATGGGGGCCTGGGGCTGCTTCATGGCCCTCACAGGCTCCCACACTAATGCTTAGACAGAGGTGGCCCGCCACAGTAATGGGGCTCACTGTGAGGGGGCCTTGGCAACAGAGGCGGGCGACGGATTGCTCAAACTGCTCCTTTGTAGAGCTCTTGACCTCAGCTGATGAATAGCAGATAATGAGGAAAATGGTAGCCTAGTTAAGTGCCAGAAGTGCAACTAGTTAGGAGTCACTCCCTTTGAACCATCAAAGTCACCTTGCTAAACCTCACCGGCTTTACTGTTTTTTGTAAACTCCTTGTAAATAGACCTTGAGCCATAATTATGTCTGTGTTATTTATGCCCGTGCAGTTATATCTTATTAATGATTTTAGAATTCAGGAATATGACGAAAGAGAGTGGTTGACTTTATAACGGATTTTAGACTAACAAAACCAGTTAAACTTTTCTTTTTTTTAATCATTGTGAATTAGTATTTAATGTTTTCATACTTCCTGGCTCAGCATGTATTCTAGCATGTGTTTCTTGTTCTGGACCTGAAAGAGGTGTTGTGGTGCAGTGACATCCAATTACATCTGATTCTGTGCTTTTTGTTACTCTGATCAGTCCTCTCTGCAGGATACCACCTTTTTTCAGAGCAATGTTTCTTGGTGTCATGCTCTGTCATGTCTTGGAACATGCAATCCTATTGCTCATAATGTTAGAGAGCTGTCTGCTGAGTCTTTAAAATGACCTACTGCTTTGAGTGCACTATTCACAAATATGCAACCTAAAAGTTTGTCAGGGCATCTTTCCATTGATCCTATGTGTGTTGCCTACTGGTCGTTTGTTCACTGGTGGTTGAAATACTGATTATTCTCTCATTGTAATGAAAGATACGGTGTCAATACTGCCCCAGTATGAACCTGATTCAGTCCAGAGTTTTTTCATAGGTGGTGTCAATTTAGTGAGATGACTGGAGTGTACTGCCACAATGGCAATTAACTTTATTTGGCAAATGGCAGTCTAAGCCTTGGCTACTTCAAACAGGGCTTGAGTCGTAAAAGCTTGAGGCCACGTTATGCCTGCTCTTTGTTTCGGACCTGGCCTAAGTTCAGACAGGGGTCATGGAAACCAGGTGCTGTTCATTTATACCTCTACTTGGTCGTACAGTACGTTGTATAGTCACAAGCAATCAGGCCAGCAAATCGGGATCAGGAACAAAAACAATGGAGCTTGGTAAATAAACTAGTTATTTTACCACAGATGGATGGAGTTGAATGCTGGAAAACCTAGTAACCATTACCAAGGTGGTAAAATATCAGGATTAGGTTATGATGTTGCTTAATGACCTGTTGATCTTAAACCAATTCAGTGATCAGGTGTTCGGTCTGTACCATCAATGTTTTTGGTGCAAGTCTCTCTTAAGGCTTAGAGATATTTAATAGGCCCAGTTCACTCAAAATTCACAGTTTTTCTACTCTTTATTGACCGATTGTGACCCACCAGACACTGGGTGTTGGTCCGTCTTTACAATTTAAAATATTCTACAGTCATCCACTATAGTTCAACAATTTCCTCCTGGGATTAATAAAGTATATCTATCCATCAATATATCTATCTTTCCTGGGCCTACCAGGATGTCTACCATTGCTGATTTCGCTGATAAAAATGTATTCAGATGTTGTAGTCTCTTGATGAAATGCTTTACATGCTTGAACATTTTTTGAGCCTGATTTGATCAGACAACAGCAGCTTCCAAAGGCAAATGCAAAGCCTAGACTAGACAATGACAACCCTCTTGTGCATGGTCAACTTCTACCGAGTGGAAAACAGCTAAGAAGCCAACTCTCCAAATAATTTTAGTGCCCCAAAAAGGAGGCTGGACTATGTACAAAAATGCTGTGATTTGTAAATGTTTAAAGTACTCTCAAATGAAAGCACAGAGCCAAAACCCCCAAAAATGTCAATGCCGAAATACGTACGGTTTAAACTGTATGTCATTGGTTTGGCTTGTGTGTGAGCTGTTTGATTTGATGAACATTTCCTGTTGTGACTTTCTTGGTGTCTTTGCCAGTAGGAGCGGTGGCAGAGCTGGATCCCTACCCAGCACCGGAGGTCAAGGGCTAGGCCCTCCCTTGAGGCCCATGTCTTCAGGCATCCCTGACCGAGCAGAGAGCCAGCAGAAGCAGGAGCCTATGTATTTGGACCGAAGGTATGCTATTCCAGTGAGTGATGGACCAACTGCCAGACCGAGGTCTTGACAGACCCTTTTTGGGATATAACTCTTAACGTAGCGTTTGGCACTGTGATTAAATCATGTATAGCGGTAGATCTATGGTTTTAGTACTGTTATCACATATTAATGGGCCTTTAATCCCCCTTTTCTCTGTTTGACTTTGCAGAGAGGACCATGCGGATCCCAGGTGGAGGGAGGAGTACCCTGCAGTCCGAGACCGTTCTCCTTCTCCCGCTAGGAGGGAATTGCTGCCTCCTGAACCAACTCTCTTAGAGTCCACTACTAGCAGTAGAAGCTATTCCCCTGAGAGAGACCAGCGCTTCTCCTACCAGCAGATCCAGCAGAGGAGTAAGTGTTCTGTGGCCATCTGCTCAAACAACAAACTCAGCTGTCAATCATCAGTACTTATATCTGGACTATAGTAGAAACATTCTATTGGGACTGCCACCAGTTTTGACGTACAGGTGCATCTCGAAAAATTAGAATATCATGGAAAAGTTCATTATTTTCTGTAATTTAATTCAAAAACTGAAACTTTTATATATCCTAGATTAATTACACATAAAGTGAAATGCCTTGATGATTACAGATTACAACTTATGAAAATCAAAAATCCAGTATCTCAAAATATTAGAATATTACATAAGACCAATCCAAAAAGGATTTATAATTCTGAAATGTCGGCCTTCTGAAAAGTATGTTCATTTATGCATTCAGTAGTTGGTCGGGGCTCCTTTTGCACAAATTACTGCATCAGTTACTGCATGAAAGCAAGTTACTGCATCAGTTACTGCATCAGTTACTGCATCAAAGCAAAACCCGGTTCAGGTCCACCGGCCGCCCAAATACCGCTGGTCGTTCACCTCCATTCATTTTTTTTAACCAGAATTACGCAAAAACTACCTGACCGATTTTCGGACGGGTCGGGTCCACGGGCCGTCTAAACAGCACAGGGCAAGAGAAACCCATTCAATTTTGGAGCAGATCCAAATCACGGGCCGGATACATGAATGAAAACGAAACAGAACGAAGCCAGCACCCTGTGTGGGGGTGCTAGAGACACAGGGTTTGTACTGGGGTGTGCAGGCGGAGAGCCCCGGTGGCTGTGACCCAAGGGGGGTGCCACAGAGCCGGCCAAATAAAGCCACCCATTCACCTCCAGTCATTTTTGTGCGTGGCTGTAAGCCAGCGCACCTAGTATAGCATTTGTCCGGTTATCACTCCCTCCCTCCCTCCGTCCGTCACTCCGGACAATGTTGGCCTGCATTTCTCTGTTGGCACCACACGAGGCAGTAGTCCCAGCACACAAAAATCAAGAAGGACACCAAAATCAACCCGCCAATCTCCACTGCACAAGTAGAGTAGTGGTGAGAGCATTGGACTCCCATCCGGGAGACTGGGGTTCAAGACCCCGTGTGGATGACTTTATGTTATCATCAGTGTAACTGCTTTAGCCACTAACCGCTATCATTATTATCATTATTATCATGTTATGGAATCTGCTGCTAGTTGTTGTGAGCTCATGAGCTAACTGGCTATCCCACTGGGACCCAAGGGGGGAGCCACAGAGCCAGCCAAATACAGCCACCCATTCACCTCCAGTCATGTTTACCTCTGCCCCAGTGAATCACGAGCCGGCTTCACACTGCCCGGGCGGCCATTCACCTCCATTCATTTATTGGACTAGGATTACACAAAAATTACCAGACTGATTTTCATGAAACTCAGTGTATAGTATCGGCCAGTATAGAACCCATTAAATTTTGGCGTGCACAGAGCCACGAAATGCATTCTGGGGCCGAGGTATGTGCTCTCTGAGCACCATTTCTAGTTGATAGAAGGTTCCACAGCCTTTGATTGAATGTCAATCTTTGTATTAGGATCTACTGTTGTTTGACTGGGTTTTGACAGCTCACTCCTTCCTCAACAGGGTATGAAGAATCTTCCAGCCAAAGCAGAGAGCTTGGTAAGCCTACATGCACTCCAGGGCATTTGAGATCATAGCTAATCCACATGTGCTCCTAAATGAACACATTTAGGAGCACAGAAAGAAACTTAGGAGCGCAACGAAAAATTTGAAATAACACATTTTTATTAGCAACACACACATTAGACCTACTGCCAACAACAATAAACAATAATAACCTGCTCACCATAGGAGCTCTCATCCTCTCCTACTATACTATTCCCACACACTTCATCATGTGCATTGGTCCTAATGAAGACTATAGCCTACTATCCCCACACACTTCATAATATGCATCGGTCCTAATGAAGACTATACTATTTCCACACACTGCATCATGTGCATGGGTCCTAATGAAGACTATACTATTCCCACACACTGCATCATGTGCATGGGTCCTAATGAAGACTATACTATTCCCACACACTGCATCATGTGCATTGGTCCTAATGAAGACTACTATTCCCACACACTGCATCATGTGCATTGGTCCTAATGAAGACTACTATTCCCACACACTTCATAATATGCATCGGTCCTAATGAAGACTATACTATTCCCACACACTTCATCATGTTCATTGGTCCTAATCAAGACTATGGCCCAATCCCAATACCCCCTTAGCCCTAGCCCTTGGCCCTACCCCTACATTTTGCGTGTTCACGCGTAGGGTATTGTGTCCCATTCCTTTTAGCTTCTAGGGCTAGGGAGCATATCGAGGGCTAGTGGACGTTCAAACAGTCCTCCAAAACGAGGGTTTTCAGATGCTGACTTGAAACCGAGGGGTAGATGAAAATTCACACAATGCTTTGCGAACTTAGGCAGGGATATGAAACATGGCTGCCGGTGCCGTGGGAAGAAAGGCCAATATCCTCACAAATAATCATAAAAAATAAAAAAAATCCGAAAAGCTTAATTTAATGTAGATGCAAAGGAACATGTCATTGGATCGTTATGACACGCATTTCAGGGGAAAAAAAACATTTTTACAATGTCAACGGCATTTCATTGCGTTTTGATGTGGATTGTGGTTGCTTAGGTTTCCCAGAACCTGTAAAGAAACATGTTGGTATAAGCTATATAAGCTACAGTACCTCTTCATGGTTTCAAATAAACAAAATGGAAACGGGCCATTCTGAGAAGCATCTGTTTTCAGAGGAGGTGTGTATTAAGTGGGTCCAGGTGTGCTGGAACATGTTAAGATTTTAATTACACATGCAAACCACAAAGGCTTGGAAAAGGATAGCCTTGGTTTATGGAGGTGATTTGGCTTTTTGATTCCAGGTTGACCTCAGCTTGGTGTGAAAGTAGCCTGGACCCTGAGCTAACAGATGTCCCTCAGATCAGAGCTCCCCCTTCAGCCTGAGGATTTACTTACATACTAGCTTTTGTTTTAGAATTACTCAACAATTGATTTTAAGATGACAAAGGTTTTATGTACATTTAGATTTGCTTTATTTGAGCCAATTCCTGGAGTCAGGTACATGTAATTTCACATTTATGAGTACATTTGGCAGGGGAATAATAAGTAACCTTTAAAATGCACTTTTACTGATGGTCTCAATTGAGAGCACAAAGTAAGCTTTCAGTTGAGTAAAGAATCTTATATTTGGGCTGCATTTTCTACCCCCTTTGAAGATGCCATAAAACTGCTAGAAAACGGTTGTCCCCCCCACCCCCGCCTGGAACACTAATTAGGCCAACACATCAAAGCGCCCAGGAAACATTTGGGGTGATGATAAGGGCTGCATGCGGGTTCTAGTCATACACAAGGAGATTCTGTACAATGTCTCTCTTTGAGTGAGCAATGGGTACAATGATCTTAAAATACTGTATATACTGAAAAAATATACTGTGCATGTTGCTTTTTGGCCGTTTCAGTACTACAAGGTCACACAGAAGACGACGGACATTGTGAGTTTGGGTGACATTGAGGTGATCAATTTTGTGGCAGTGACATTCCAGTTCCTTCCACGATTGGCATATGCTGCTTTTAATGCCCCTCCCAAGGGGGCAGACATAGTTGCTATTGTGGCTGATTACAATTGGGCCTGCCCATCCATCATGGCTCAGTGAAAGCTGAATGGACCTGCAGCATGCCCAGTGTATCTAGTAAGAGGAGAATGCAGACTGCTTGTGTACTGTTGACCAGCTGCTTGTCTGCTGCTCTACAATGTTGTCCACTTCAACTCTACCAACCTCAGAAACCTTGAATCAGACACTGGCTTGGCTTGGCTTGGCACGGTTTAGCGACATACAGCTCAGCTCGCTGGTGGATAAGCAGCCTATACACTGTATATGCCTTCAGTTAAAATTCTGTTGAACTTTCCGTTTTACTACTTTGGGAAATATAGACTTGGATCAACATCGACAATTTTCCACATCGGTGGACAATAAAGTTATATTCTATTCTGTCTTTTTGTTTTAGCCTGGAACTGGAAGAAATAGAACAGGTCTCTATTTTTGAGATTCACACCGTACTCTAGATTTCAGATAGCGATTCCATTTCATTTCATTTTGATAGATTTCACTCAGTCTGCTCATCTCTCTTCTGCTCCTCTTGCATTTGCAGTTCATGAGCCTCTGCTGTTGTGGATCTGTCTCTAATCATTTGAATTACGCTGCTTAATGTTTTCCACCGATTCAATGTTTGTGGTGATGAGTGGCACACCAAGTCAGCAGCTTTCCTCTCACCACACGGCAGAAAACCTAACCGAGCCGGTCCTCGATTGGCATTTGATGTTTTTATTGCATTTGCTCTGATGTAGCGCAGTCTATTTTTGTTGTCGTTAATCCAGTAATCTGAACCTCATTTGCTTCCTAAACTAAGGAACTACATGTGCAGTTCACTTAGGCCCAGGTTCAGTGTGCTTGCTCCAGGATAGTTCAGCACAATGCCGAGAGCTGGGATCAAACCGAGGACCTTGCGATCCCCAGACGGCTGCTCTAGCTCGGAGCTAGGTTCGAACCGAGGACCTTGCGATCCCAAGACGGCTGCTCTAGCTCGGAGCTGGGATCGAACCGAGGACCTTGCGATCCCCAGACGGCTGCTCTACCTCGGAGCTGGGATCGAACCGAGGACCTTGCGATCCCCAGACGGCTGCTCTACCTCGGAGCTGGGATCGAACCGAGGACCTTGCGATCCCCAGACGGCTGCTCTAGCTCGGAGCTGGGATCGAACCGAGGACCTTGCGACCCCCAGATGGCTGCTCTAGCTCCCGAGCTACGTGCCGCCCCAGCCTATGCTTGCATTCTTGACATTCCTGAGTAGTGTTCGCAAGTTTGCTTTACTGGGCCAGCTATAAAAATGTGAAATTCGAGTTCGTAGTAGCTAAATCTGTCCATGGAAGAAAAGAAAAAAAATTCAGCAGATATCTTGGCTACAACATGATTGAGCCAGCACGGCAGTTTGGTGTTTATATGTGTAGTATTCAATTTGGGAATCCCACAATGTTACAACCATAGATCCTTTTTATGTGGACAACGCCAGAAAGGCAGAGCCTAGGTAGAATTTAATTGGAGGAGTTTTGGCAGTGGAAGGAAAAATGACCAAATCAGGAAGTCAACAAAATCAGGCAGACAAAAAAGCTACACTTCTGAAACACTCTCAGTGGGGGATGAAGCCGTGTGGAGGATGGAACAAAACCCCATCGTCATAGACCTGCACCCGGTGGGATTTGGGCCTCAGTGTCTCACTCCGTCTGAGGCTTTGTTCACACGGCAGTGAAATGTGACCCAAATCCGATCTTTTTGCCTACATGCGACTCGGGTCAGATTTTTTCATCACCATGTGAACAGCGCAAGTCACATTTTTTAAAATCAAACCTGGGTCGCTTTCAGAGGTGGTATTATATCGGGCACGTCTGATGTTTTGCAACGCGCCCGCCGTCTGAACAGTCATGTTGCGTTTAATCCGACTTTTACGCCACTCTAGAGCGACAGAGTAACAATCGTCACAATTCTGCGCCGGTTCCTTGGTGGTAACTGCAAAATAGACAGATTTACCATTTGCTCATACTGTCACCGGCTTCCACTGCACAAATACTTGAAAATCAACCTGTAGTAAAAGCTAACTTCAGTTGTGGTTGTAACGTTATCCACGGTTAAAGTCACACAGAAATTAAAAAAGCATTCTGTCCCATTTTGGTTCACATAATTGGTCATAGTGTTCACCTATTCAACAATGTATGTCCAAAAAATTACAAAATTCTACTTTTGTTGTAATCTTATAACAAAGTATATAATTTCCTTCTTCCTGGAAAACGGTAGGTCACGTGCAATTACGACACCAGGTACCTTAGATTTTAGGCCAATAATCTCACGACATCCACCCTGTCAATCAAAACATCAACTACTCTGCAGCCTCAAGTGTTGAATATCCTGCCCGCTTGATAACGTTCCAATGAAATTCATCTAAACGTATGTCCCGCCCTTGCAGCCCGTTTCAGGCAGAAATGGGTCAAAGTACGGAAGCAAGATATTCTCCAACGTCCCTTTCAGTGTATCTTTAACGTAACTTCCGTAAACAGTGCGCTGCGCATGACATCCTGACGTCTTTGTTATTGTTCTTCTGCGCATGCGGGTCTGTTCAGGGCCGTGGGCTGTTCACACGGGAGTCAAATATAGGTCAGATATAGGTTACATTTCAAAAGTAATGTGAACAGCTAAACAAAAAAAATCGGATCTGTGTAAAAAATCGGAATTGAGCATTAAGACCTGCCGTGTGAACTAAGCCTAAGAGTCTTGATTCCAAGTGTGTTTTTAATTTGACCTTGGCTCAGTCTCATCACCCTCGGAGATTCCTTCAATAAAAACAAACTTCCAGCTTGGCCATATTTGTTTTTTATAGACATATTGGAGCCGGCAGAGCACAATATTTAGTCACAGCTGAACTTCTTGACCGCTATTGTGTGAGCACTCCAGAAAGAGCCTAGAATAAACAGCTATTTGTCAGTGCTTTTTGACAGTCTCGTAGCATCTTGCCTCCTCCATTGTTCGCTGTACGAGTGCACTGATTGATTGGTAGATCACAACAGTGAATGAAATGTTTGTTCCCAAATGTGTTTCTGGTACAGAGAGAAATGAAAAGCAACTGTATTGTGATGAAGCTGATGCATCTCTCTATGTGCACCCTCATGGATTTCAATTTCTTTCCACAGATAAACCCAGGTTGTCAAGTCCCGGTATTCCTCTCGCTGAGGTGCCAGTCAAGGTGGGTCTTAGTGGCTGCCCCCCCCCCCCCCAACACACACACACATGCCATTCACATACATTTTGAAACCCCCAGTAGCATCTAGCAATCCTCATAGATACAGTATGTAGTTATAATTTATTGATCCCAGAGAAGGAATTACGTTTGGCGAAAAATAAAATGGAACTGGGTCAGAACAGTGCACAGTGAAATTCCATTAGTTGCAATACGGTGCATCATATATCACCCTATACTCTTTGAACCGATTTCCAGCTTACCCTTTCCTTACCTCTGGAAACCCATTACCGGTGAAATCATGTAATGTGATTACAGTAGCTTAGGAGCCCAGATCACAAGGTGGTTGATGCTCATTATATGGTCTCTTCTTTCTTGTGGTTTGATGACGGGTCATGTTAGGCAACATTCACAAAGGATGACCCATTTCCTTCCCCAGGATGAAAATCCCAGGACTATGGAAACTGAAAGGAATGAGCTTGCTGGCTTTTAATGCTAATAGGGTTACAAAATGCATTTTATTTGCTTCTGTGTTCAGTTATGAAGCCTAAATAAGAGGGAGAGAAAGTGAGTTGAACTTGCTGTGATGATGTGGGCTATTGTTTCTATTTTGGCCTCTAAATTATGCAGTTTGGTGCATTGACGTCAGTTAGGTATTTGCTTTCATTTTGGACTGTCATCAGGCTTTGATCATCGGTTGATCATCATATACTGGGCAGAACTTGTTAGATTGCTGTTGAGAGGCGTCGTGCATAATGAAGGATTTAAAAAGAAGTGTTAAACAAGAAAGCAGCAGCAGACATTCTCCACAGGTTTGTCTCACAGACTTTGAAGCCAGAACCAGCTACCTCAGCCATGTGATCTCTGAACTCTAACCTTTAACCGTCTCGCTCCCAGGACGACCCCCCTGCGCCAGGAGCGGAGCCGGCGGAGCCTGGGATGGCGAGCGAGGAGCCGGAGGAGGACTTCAAGACCCGACGGTCTCGGCAAATCGCTACCAAAGCTCTGGAAATCGAGAAGGTAATGAGTTTCCTCAGTCCCTAAGCCTCCAACGGCCACTTATTCTCCACTCAGCTGGCCCCCGGGTTAGCTTAGCTCTCTCTAAACTATTACTGGCCCTCTCAAACCCTTCTGCCTGCTACACATGGTGGCCCCTGGGTTAGCTTGGCTCTCTCTAAACTATTACTGGCCCTCTCAAACCCTTCGGCCTGCTACACATGGTGTCTGCGCAACATGTCTTTTTCATTTGGGTGGAGAGAGGGGAGGATGAGTTGGCAGAAAAGATTTAAACACATCGAGTTGCAATGCTCTCCGCGCCTGCTATTTGAGTCTGCCCCCCCCCCACAGCCCGCCCCCATGTATGCACTACTCTACAGTGCCACTTATCTGTTCCCGTTAAAGCAGGGCAGGAATTGCCCTCCAGGACTCGGCCAGCCCACCCACGGTGGAGTACTTCTCTTGGCACTAACACACACATGCTTAGCCCGCCATTTTTAACCAGGTCACAGCGGTGGTGAGGGGCACCGGTCCGTACAGTACATTTGCCATCTCCACATCTGCTCCGAGCTCCACCATGTACTGTCTGAACCATGGCTACGGTGGAAGAGCAAGACTCCCAGACCGAGTCGCCGGGTCTGGGGCTGCGGGGTGACGTCGGGGTTTAGGACATGGGGCTGGCGGCGGGAACCTAAAGGGGGGGAAAGACTTGGGAGATGGGCTAGAGCTTGGACCAGGGTTTGGGCCTCGGGGTTTATCTGGAGCTAGGGAGTGGCACGGGCTAGGGCTGAGATAGAGATGTGACGGTATGAAAATGTGACGTCACGATTATAGCGAGCTAAATTATCACGGTTATCAGTATTATCGCTGTATTCTAAAATGTGTTGAACATTTTCAAAACCTTTTTTATATCGAAAACCACATTGAAACCACATTGTTATATTGAAAACACAAATAAAATTAGCAGCACTATGCACTTTTTGTTTGCATAAACACTAAAGTAATGTGTCTTGGAGACTATTGCTAACTTTGGTTGACATTGGACAGTATTTACAGTGGGTTTTTCAAAGTGCGGAAATCAAACATGGTTTTAGTGATAATTTCATCACGATAAATTTAATTGAAATTTATCACAGTTTATCATTATACCAGATATCGCTACATCCCTAGGCTGAGATCAGAGCTGGGGCTGGGGTTCGGGCTAGGAGGGGGCAGGGGCTAGGGCTGACCTCAGAGCTGGGGCTGGGGTTCGGGCTAGGGGGTGGGTTCCATAGCTGTCATTCAGCTCCACGTGGAGGTAAGATGCTACCCGTCTGCTTGCTAGAGAGCGTTTCCACTCAAGACTTTGGGATGAGGGCTACAAAGAATTCCATTATGATTTAGATATTGTCTGATTCAGAACTTTGTTTCAAGCCTTTTATGTCCTCAATATGTCTTATGCATAATCTATGAATGTTTGTTGAGATTATGACAAAACCTTGACATTAATTACAGTTATTCTGTTTTGTTTGGTTAGTGAAATTGCTGTCATAAAGGAGTTATAAACAGTCTTTCTTTTAAGCCCCCATCCTCTACATATTTGTAGTAGCAATTTAATTATGATCCTCCCTATTTCACGTCAGGATGAAATAACCAGTTTTATTTCTCAGACATTATGCAAGACATAGGCCTACATGGGCTGGGAGCGATTTCACTGAAGAGCCCATTCATCATTTCAATCAGTGCAAACGAAACGTATCAACTTGCTCTATTAGGCCCTCCATTGAGAGGTCCGGTTTGCAGCTTGAGTGATTAAAATGGCTCTTTTAATAATATCCCCCTAATCTTTCCCAGCCCCTCAGCCATTACCCCACTTCCCTTATTACACCGGACCCCCAGCCTCACCGTCTCCCTCAGACTCTCAACCCTCCACCATACATACACACATGAGCACAAACCTGGATGCACACGCACACACACACACACACACACACACACACACATACCCTTTGCACCCCTGTATTTCAGACCTCAGTAGGGAGGGCCATATCTGATGTGGTCCCCTCCCTCCTCCCCCACGTTAGGCCCCTCAACAGCTCTGTCTCCGAGGGTCTCCAGCCCGTCCTGTGTGGCCCTCTGGTATCAAGCCTGAAGATCAGCTCCAACTGCAGGGAGGGGAACCCAGGAACAACCTCCCCACAACCTCCCTACACAGCACAGCACACGGAGCAGGCTCGGGTTTAACGCACCCTTCCTGTTTGCTTAAGTAACAGTTGAGCAGCTTTAAGAGAACAGCAGCCATTTGAGCAAACACCCCTGCGGTCTCTGTATTGTTATAGCCTCGGAAGAGAGTGACGCATGTGCGTACGCAGCTTGTTTTTGAAACTGTAACAGTGTCAGGGGAAATCATTTGATTTGAGGTCATTGCAACAACAACAAAAAAAATCTTCTCTTCCACACTTTGTCTTTGAAGCTTCAAAGTGCATGGAGGAGTGCTCATAGGATGTAATGAAGTGGAAATGTAATCAGTGTCAACACACAGTGGAGCTGGGGAAAAGGTTTTGTTTTGAAAGATGGCAAACATAATCAGCTGTAAGTGATTGGGGGGTAGTGGGATATGTGACATGCTCTCTGCACGCTTTTGTCTTGTTAGTGTTACTTGTCCCTTTTACATCCTCAAACCTGGAACCAATTTTCTTACGCCAAGTCCCGATGAATTGAATGGAGATGGTTTTCCAAAGGAAATACCGCTTACAGAGTTTTGGAAAGTCTGAATTTGGAATTAAGGGTCAGATGATCTTTGAGCCCTATTTTACCGTCTCAAGACAAAGTCCAAATGTGATCGCGATTTGATGGTTTTTTATTTGTGAGCCTATAGGGCTCCTCTCCAGCCCCGCGGGCCTCTGTTGCTGTAAGAACTTAACCCTGGGATTTCTTGGCCACACGTGTAGCGAGTCTCTCACTTCCCTGCGGTTGCTGCTCAACGCTATAATTATGTGGCCGACTGGATTCGCTTGACATCATCTGCAGACATTAAAGCGTCCGTCTCAGTCCAAATATCTCCCACAGTCTGGGTATTTCTGTCAGAGTCCTCTTCATTCTCACTATATTCTTGGCCCTTCTCTCTGCAGTGTGTGTTCCCTTCGTTCTATGCACTGGCGTGCGGTGCGGACTATGCTGATAGCCGTTTACCTATATGGATGATGGGTACTGTTGCTTGCACACTTGGTGCTGAGCTACGTATTTAGCATCAACTTCTCTAGCTGGCTAGAATCTTCCCTACATCAGCATTAGGGCTGCCCCCCAATAGTCGACTAAAGGTTAGTCGACGAGAAGAGTCCTAGTCGAGCAGGTTTTCATTAGTCGCAGAAAGAAAGAAAAAACTCTAAATCCTCAAAAATAATAAAATGTTGTTCAGTCTCCTTGCTGTGTTGCCGAATGCCGACACATTGAGAATTAGTCTACCGCTTTGCTGAGGCGGCTGCTGCCGATCGCTCCGTGTGTTTGGTAAGGTTATATGTCTAATAATAATAATAATCATAATAATAAAGGAACGACTAGTCGATAGTTGCTTGAAATTAGGACTTCTACCTCTTCGAGCAGGAAAATCTTTAGTCGGGGGCAGGCCTAATCAGCATCCCTCTTTGCCGGTCAGAGAAGTGTTGTGTTAGGCTCTAGTTGTAGGAGGAGAGAGTGCAGTAGCTAGAATGGCGGTTTGGGTTTGGGACGTGGGAGTGAGCAGGTAGCTGCTGTTAACTACCTGAGCGTGCTGCAACTAGTACAACAAACACACACAGACATGACACGCACAAACACACACACACACACACACAGGGTATTTCAGGGAGAAAGAGAGAGAGAATACCTGAGACCTTCAGACGTCTGGAAGCTGCAGCCACGGCACTTTTAATTGACTTTTAATTGGCAGGTAGAGCCGAGGAGAAAAGATCCCCCTCATTTTGTCCCAGGAGAGTATGGTGGAGCGAGTGTAATTTCACTTTACCTCACCTGCCTGGCCTGCTCCAGAACAACTCAGGTGCGTTTGAAAGGGTAGAATATTGTCCTAGTGGAATAACGTACTGTAGTCTCAAAAGATCTGGATTCTAGCAGCCTAAGTTGTTTATTTGCTTTTGGTACTGGTGTTTAAAGCATGCTTAGTGTGTGTTATTCAATCAAACAGGATGAAAGAGTACTTTCCCATGTACATGGCTATTTTCATACTTGTATTGTTTCTGTTCTATTATTCCCTTACCTCTTCCCCTGACCTTTCACGGTAGTTGTTAGTGACTCGGCCCACCCAACCAAACTGGACTACCTCCCAGAGTTCGGCCTCCCAGAGTTTGGTTCCCCTGAGTCCACTGATAGTGGCTGTGAGCAGTTCAGGTTTCATTCAGGATGCGATATGACAGAGTCTGTCCTGTGCTGGACCTCTGAGTTACAGCTTTATAAACATCACCCTCCTCTTTTTAATCTATTACATTACCAGACTTCCATTACACACATACACATGCAGACACTCACGCACACACTCGGCTGAAGGAGTCCTGGAATACAGCCTGTTATGTAGGAGCTTTAGACTGCTCACCCTCACTTGCTGTTTAACTGCCCACTGATGTGATTGGACAGGCAGCAGCGTTTCTCCATGTTTCCTCAAACCCTCTGAAGCTGCTGTGATTATTTACCCGATTAATCAGAGTCAGACTATATGAAAAAAGATACCTATTGTAAGGTAGAAGAAGCCCAGATTCCCAAGATGGTTCTAGGTACCTAACGTGACACAGTTGTACCTCTAAGTAAGCTACAGTACATGGGACCTTTCGCTTAGTGGAATAGATGTGAAGAATGACTGTCTCTGCCAAAGTCATTACAGACCAGTGTTCCCCAAATAAAAAAGCTCTACCACTGAACAATATTGTGTAATAATGGTGAATGGTCCACTGCCCAAGCGGCCGCATTGCCAGGGACGATTTCTAGTAGCCAAAATCAACCGTTGCTTTTATTTCTTTTGTTGAAGCTACAAAATGAACATCAAATATATTCAAATCAATAATTTCCTCTGTTTATTAATACCGTTGGTAAGTAGCCATGTAGCAGGTTAATTTACAGACAGACAGTTATCGTAAAATAAGAGTCCGACAGTGCGTTCTGAACCACAGGCTGACTGGCTGACCGTACGCTATCCCTTAAGTATTCAACTCATTTCTTATGAGCAGCACAGAATACTTTTATCTCCAGTTGATTTCTGTGACATCAGCACTCATTCATTCTTATTATTTCAGACTCAATTGTTATCTTGAATGTTCAAAGACACATCAGATTTGATTCTGTGGAGAAAAAAAATCACTGTAAAGCCTGCTGCCAGACCCAGTAAACTTTTCTGGCATTTAGCTGCCCAGTGAAGAGAGGTGAGGCTTGGCGGGATTATCTGAACCCTGGAGGACCACTGTGTCCCAGGCTGCTCTCTGCTCTGTGAGGGCATTTGGTGGTGCAGTGTGAAACCTGGGCCAGACATGCCCTCCAGGAGGGATCAAATGCAGGGGCCCACCGTGGTCCTGTTAGCCCTGGGTGATAAAGGCCTAGTGGGCTTGCACCTGGGACACAAGGCCGCTTTAATAAAGAGGTTAACAGACGTTTTCTGCCTGGCTGTAAAATCCGAGCTAGACTTGAGAGCCTGTACAATGTGATGTGAAAGAACTCTGTAGTCCCGCTAACAGACTCTTAACACCTTTGCTGCCTTTTGTTCCGACGGACACACACACACACACACACGCATAGGCTCGCACACATATTCACACACCTGTTTTGTTGAGTGCACCTACTTGCCAGAAAGAAAGGGTTCATTAGGTTCACAGGAAAGTGCTGGCATGAAGACGAGGTCGAAACCTGTGAGTGCCAATTGAGAGAGGTGTGTGTGCGTGTGAGTCTGTGTGTGTGTGTATCGTCACTGCTTGTGTTAAAGCTATTCAATACTCTTGAAGCTGACGCTTAACTTGTTGAAGTACGCATCATAGTGTGTTATTTTTAGAATGATGTCTCTACACACGCACGCGCCACAATATCTAACGTGGTCCATGTTTGTGTGTGTGTGCGCAGCTCTACATGCAGGACTGCGAGACATTCAGCACAGTGGTGAAGATGCTGGTGGACAAGGCTCCCAGCCTGGACCCACTGCTGCAGGCCCCCCTCAAAGAGAACCTGACGGCCATCAAGGAGCGCTGCTTGGAAGACCTCAAGCAGTTCATCAGTGAGCTGGACCAGGCCACTCAGCAGCCCGAAGTGTCATCATCATCGTGATCCTGGAACAGAAGAATGGGTTGTAACACAGTACAAGAATGCCCCTGAGCATGACTTTGGGAGACACCCAAAGCCCCAAAGATGAACATTTTGAGATTCTTTGATCTTCTTCCTCTTCCTCCTCCTTCTTCTTCCTCCCCCTCTTCTTCCACTTCCTCCTCTTCTTCCTCTTCCTCCTCTTCAGTCATTATTACTAATATCTAATCACTATATTGTTCTAAAACACTGAGGAAGCCTGTATCTGGGCTTACTCAGATATTCTACGACAGTCTCTCTTATCACAAGTCTGTTTCTTGGATGGCCATTTTAGAGTCCAGTCTAGGAAATGTTCCCCAAGTTTTGAAGAGCTGAATCATACTGATTCTGTACACATGTACACAGCATGGAGATATTCAGAGGTTTATGGAGATTAACGGTGTATTAATAGAATTATGGATAGTGTTTTGTTATAGTTCACTGATTAGGCATTTCCAATTGTGTAGTTTTTTTGACCAAATTTTATGACAGAATTCTTGTATAAAAACGTTGGATTATGTTTTCATATTGTGTGTTTTTCAGTTGAGAATTGCTTTGTTAACCTGCCTTTCTTGGGAAGAATAAAAGTGCCGAATGACACATGGAATTGAAATACTTGTCTGTTGGCACACCCTTACCAACCCATTTTGGGATTTGAACCATGCCACCAGAATAACAAGTCTCTCTTCATAATATATTTTTTTATTACAATTATCGTCAATCTTAGCCTTATATTCCAGTTTTTACATTTATACAGATTACAATGATCTGTTTACATAACAATATGACCCATAAATAAAATAGTCCACCCAACCAGGCCCTATATAATACATAATGGTGTCACCCAAGTGTCAGGGTTGCATAAGGCTAAATTAAAAAGTAGCACATACAGGATGTTGATAGTAAGGGTCATACTCTGTCAAGCCTCTGTTGACAGTACATCATTATTTCATGTTTAAGACCCTGATTAACAAAAGAGACTGGGATAACTGCCAACAGTTTAATCTCAATGCCATTCCACTACAAAAAGCTTTTGGAACTCTGGGGTATAAAAAATATCCGTTATGTATCTGAACTTTACAATATATACATTAATATCTGCACTGTTAAATAATCATTTCAGTTAGTCTCTAGATGTTGCTTTATAAATACATTTTGCTTTGAATTACTTTGTTACTTTGTTGGCAGTTGATAATATTGCATTATTGATTACACCATCAAAATGTATTATTTGTGTTAGAATTCCATCAATAGGGGATGCAGACCAGTGCTATGTTTATATGTACATCCAGTTGGCGAAAGTACTCATGGCGTTCGTAGCAAGAAGCAGGCTGTTTTCATATTTCAGATAGTGGCAATGAGATACAGGGGGTAG
This sequence comes from Borostomias antarcticus, assembly GCF_949987555.1. Taxonomy (NCBI): domain Eukaryota; kingdom Metazoa; phylum Chordata; class Actinopteri; order Stomiiformes; family Stomiidae; genus Borostomias; species Borostomias antarcticus. Next base: position 15,051,812 of record NC_140251.1, read on the forward strand.
ATCACTACAGAGTATCATTTAAAGCAGGGGACCAATGCAACACAAAAAAGTCTTATGAAATAATACAGTTCTTGCCCTTGTGCCCCTTCTTGTTTTTGGACTTAGTCCGTGGGCTGTAAGGGGGGGAGGGCAGCCCTGCCACAGGGCTGGGCAGGTTGTCAGCGTAGTAGTGTCTGTGGGGCCTGGGTTGAGGGATGGGCTGGCCCAGGAAGAAGCCCTCCTCCTCGGACTCGGAGGACGAAGAGGAGCAGGTGGAGCACCAGTCGTCATCCTCCCCGCAAAGCCCCAGGAACCTCTCCATGGCAGGACCCTGCAGGCCATAGTCTGAGGTGGCGTGGGGTTGAGGAGGATGGGCGTGGTGGTGGGGCTGGCCATAGCCCTGCTGGCCGGCCAGGAAGGCCTGGGGCCCCTTCTGGCTGAGGGCATGCCCTCTGTGGTCCTCTCTGTAGACCGTGCAGGCCTTGTCCTTGGGCACCAGGTGGAGAGCGTTGTCCGAGCGGGACTTGCGACTGCGGTGCCTCCTGTGGTGGCTGTGATGACGATGATGGTGATGATGGTGGCCAGCGCGTAACTCCTGATCTTGCTCCTCAAAGTGGTACGCCCGTCGCCGGGTCCGCTCACTCATGGGGGGCTGGCGAACCGGCAGGTCGCCATAGCGACTGTTGTCCACAACGTCGTCGGAAAACTTGACCTGCTGGGGCCTGGACTGGGAGCGTGTCCTCCTCAGCGCAGGGAGGTGAGGGGGTTTGGGCCTCTCCTCTGGGAGAGGGTCCTCCTCCTCCTCATCTTCCTCAGGTACATTCTCCTTCACCTCCTGCTCCAGCTCAGATGTAAGGCTCTTCAGGGAACTGGCACTTCTGTGTAACATGGAGGAGTTGAGGGTTCCCATGTTGCTGGTTTTCTCACAGTCCTCTGTGTCCAGCTCCTGGAAGTTCTGTAAGGAGTACACCAGCGGCCTGTCCCTACTGTCGCCATCAACTGAGGCCCCTGTAAGAAGAGGGAAAAACAATGAGGCGAGACGTACTGCATCTACAAAGTGTTTAGTCTCGCCCTCCACAATTCTATTTCTGGAGGTTTTAAAACGGAAGGTGAGTTAGGGACTGTGTATTTTAGGAGCTCAGTAGAATCATATCTCTCTTTTTTTTATAAAGATATATTTTTAGGGCTTTTCAGCTTTAATGGGACAGGACAGTTTGAGAGAGACAGGAAACGTGGGGGAGAGAGAGAGGGGAGGACATGCGGCACAGGACCCAAGCCGGGAATCGAACCCGGGTCCGCCGGGCAAAGGACTAGCCTTCATATGGGGTGCGCCTTACCCGGTGAGCTACCGGGGCGCCCCAGTAGAATCCTATCTCTTACCAGTAATATTGGAAAGTGCCAGTGAGTCCATGGAGTCTCGTACGCTCTGCTCCGTCTGCTTCAGCTGGTCCGTGATGCACTCCAGGGAGTCATCGTACCACTGCTTCTCCTCCCTCTGGAAGACTGGCCTGGCTCCGTGCTCCAGCTCCAGCTCCTGGATCTTCCTGCTGCTGGCTGGGCCCGGGTGGCTGCCGTAGGCCGAGTCCCCAAGCCCGTCCTGGGACTGGGCCCAGTACATGTCAGCCTGGTACTTCTTACTGGCCAGGCTCTGGCTACCCCCTCTGCCTCCACCTCCAACACCTCCAACACCAACGCTCCCAGCCTTGACCTCCTGCTTCAGCTTGACCTCAGCCTCTGTCATCCACAGGTCAGTCGGCCGAGGGTCGTCGGCCTGCTGGAAGACCCCGTGCTCGCCGAACTTGAGCAGCAGCTGGGTCATGTAGTCCTCATGCTCGGCCCACTCCTCCTCCTGGTCCTCGGGGGCCTCGGTGTCCTCGCCGCGGCCCCGCCAGAAGCGCTCGTCCGACAGGCTCATGTGGACCAACTTGTTGGTGAGGGTGTCGCTGTCCGCGTCAGCGGTGAAGCCGGGGAACTTGTAGTTGACCGAGGGCGAGAAGAGGAGCGACTGGCGGCACTGGTCGGCCGAGCGGCTGCTCTTCCCCATGCGCACGCTGCGGCGAGACTCGCGGGAGCGCGCCGACTGGAAGGCGGAGTCGGAGGAGTCGGAGGCGTGGACGTCTTCGCCCAGGCTGCAGGTCTTGGAGCAGTAGATGCGACCTTGGCGGGGCAGGAAGGGGCAGCCCAGCAGGGAGCTCTTACACTGGGCACAGCTGAAGCAGCTCTCAGTGGCGTGCCAGTGGAGCCCGTCGTAGGTCATCTGGGCATGGTCCACACCTGGTCGGAAAAGAGAGAGAGGTTGGAGTGAACGTACTCTACATATATGTAGGAGAGGAATATCATATGAGCCATTACTTGTGTGATATACGGAATAATTTGCAGGTGTCAAGTGTGGCGGCCTGACAGAATCCCAGAAATGCACTGTTAACACCCACAAAGTGTCTTATCAAACAGCGTGCCATTTCAGTGCATTATTTTGACAGTAGCAAAAGCAGTGAAGTACTGCGACAATCTGACAACCGTCCAGTCCGAGTGGCCACCTCCAGGGGTAGAGTCTTACCAATGTGTTCTCCACAGGCCTCACAGTACTCGGCATAGAGCGACTCGAAACAGCCGCAGCAATATGGCCGCCCGTCCTTCATGATGTAGCGCTGGCCGCCCAGCACGGTCTCACACTCGAAACAGGAGAAGTGCTTCATGTGCCAGTGGCGGCCCTCCGCCTCGGTGCACTCGTCGGCAAAGATGATCTGAGGAAACAAACAAACCGTTAGGATTGTAAACGTAAGCGTCGATGCACCAACGAACGCTTGGGTCAGTCATCACACGCTTTAACGTACAGATTTCGAAGACCGTGAGGATCTCCGATGTGTTTGAACACTGTCAAACTAAAGGCTGAGCTGTGATGTTCGAGTGTTTTCTCAGTCAGACAGTGGTCAGTAGTGTGTTCCCTATCTCACCTCATCGCAGGCCGAGCAGCGAGGTTTGAGCAGCTCGGCGTGGTGTCGGCCACAGTGGACCTTGCCGTCCTGGTAGAAGTAGATGAGGTCCACCAGCAACTCGCTACAGGTGGAGCAGGCAAAGCATGCTGGGTGCCAGCACAGTCCTGGGCCTGCTCTGGAGGCGAACACCGCCATCTCTCCGCCGTTGATGTTCTCGCCGCACTGCAAACGGACATGGAACGGACAAAGGAACACATAAGCTTCACTTTGTTCTAGGGATGCACGATATGCAAAACAGCCGATAATTTTTAGCTAGCTGCTGTTGTGGGTGTTGTTTTTGAGAGGAAACAATGCAGTAAATCTATGATTTATCTTTCTGTTTTGGAAATAAAGACGGTGTTTCCATGTGTTTTTCAGTATGTATAAAAAAAGAATTATCATAGAAACTTGTTTTTATACAGAACATATCGACATCGGTAAATATCGGTTATCGGCCATGACAGCAATGTTAATATCTGTTATCGATATCGGCCAAAATGTTCATATCGGTGCATCCCTACTTTGTTCATACTGCTATGGTGTGTCGTTATTGCAGAAATGTGCGTCAGTTTCGTGACCTCTACAAACATGGATTTTGTAACTGCCATGAATCAGTTTGAGAAGCATTATAACCATTAATCTGTCAATTACGCAATCACAAATGATACTGTGACATCTATGGCCTTGTCCAAGCCTTATGCAACAACATACATGGACTGTTGGGGTTAGCAACAGTATCCTATTTGGCTTCCACCATGGAAACTAGAGGGTCATGACCACTGAGTCCCATTGGTGTACACAGAGACAGAGCAGAGGGGGCGGGGCAGAGATACAGTACAAGGCCCAGTCGCCTCCATCTGTGTGTAGCCATGTCAGTTCATGTGGCATCTGTTAACTGAGGGAATTATGACCGCAGGGCCTGTGGTTGCACTGCGGTCGATGTGTGTTTCGCTTCTCTCTCCCCTCGGTCTGGGTGCCATGTGGGGACACACACACACAAACACACACACACACACACACACAGAAGCATAGTCATAGGGACCCCAGTCACATGGAAAAGAGCCAGGCTGTCAAATAGGCTCATGCAGAGAGGAGAGAAAGAAAAGTCTTTATCTGGGAGGGGAGTGAGGTCGAGAGAAGAGCAGCCGTGCTGGGACCGTGTTTTGACAAGGTTTAACGGTCACCCCCGGGCTGCTCGCAAACCGTTGTAAATAGTGAATAAAACATTGTGCCGAAACATAGGACCAACACACTGGAACAGCAAACAGGTCAAGAGAGGCTTTTTGCGTCTGTCTGCATGGCTGCAAATCCGGCATATGTTTCAGGATCTCTTACACAGCATGGTTGATATACGCAGCTTTTTTTGTGTGCCTGATACTCACGGAGGGACAGGAAGTTGAGGAGAGCCTATAGCTCTCTAGTTTAGTTTAGTTTATTTAGTCCTTTTCAGGAAATTCATATTTACAGTCAGTGCTTAAAAGTGCAGTTAAGACAACAAGGGCAATAGACTCTACTACGTGCTTCTCAATATACAGTGGTTTATGGTATGTGTGTGTGTGTGTGTGTCCGTGTGTCCGTCCGTGTGTGTGTGTGTGTATGTGTGTGTGTGTGTGTCTGTGTGTGTGTGTGTGTATGTGTGTGTGTGCGTGTGTGTGTATGTGTGTGTGTGTGGATAGGACGGTGTACGTACGTGCTCACAGACGCTGTGTAGAAGTGCCCGGGGCAGCAGTTTGAGTGTGCCCCTCCCCAGCGCCTCCTTCTTCCGCTGGACACTGAACATGTGCAGCTCCTTCTTCTCCTCCTCGCTGAGGGCCTGGCAGTACCGCACCTGGGGGAGCAGAGAGGAGGAGCAGAGGAGAGGAGGAAGGAGGAGAGGAGGAAGGAGATGTTAGTGAAACAACATCTCAGGGTTTTTCCGTCCATGCTTGAGCTGTAGCATCACGTTTGTTAATAGGAACTAACAATGAAGGTTAACTGCCCAAAACGGGGTCAGTCTTCATCGTGACAAACTAATTCGAAGTGAAGTGCTACATAGGTCAGTTCGGTTGGAGACGTGTCCCATTCGGCGCAGTTCATACTGAGAAATGTCCAACAAAGACCACTCCTGACCCCTGCCTGCCCTTACAACCCCCGCACCCCCCACCCCCTTCTGAAAACATTTTTTTTACAACACCCTCTTTTTTTTG
>NC_140251.1:15061951-15074451 GCF_949987555.1 Borostomias antarcticus
GCACACACACTAACAGGCCACACAGGAGAACGGAGAGCTGACTACATGGTTTTACAGAGGGAATAGAAGGCGACCAAGCAATGCAAGGCCACCTCACTGTAATGTCACTGAGGGTTGAAGGGTGTCCTTGTTTGCCTTTGCTTGTCACACTAAAGGGACATCTACACTTCCACAGAGAATTCGTCAAAGCTGCTTAGACATACTGTATAAAACATTCTATGGGTGGAAAAATCACATTAGTACAGTTTATTGTCATACCATGAAGACCAACCGACCAATCAAAGTATATTTTCAAACCGTGCATACTGCATGAACCGTATATTGTCTCTGGACAGTTTCTGCCTAGCTGAAATACCTTATGGGACAACTATGCATGGACGCCGAAAAAAAAAGTTTGTGCAGTTGTGGTCATTTCTCATTGTGGGCCACAGCTCTGACTGTGAGAGATCAGAGAAACCCAACTCTGGCAGTGGCCCCCCTAGGCTTCTCCAGATCCCCCCCCCCCTTCAAACCCCTATGGCTGGTCCAGGGAACAAGGGGTGGGGGGGGGGGACAGCTGACAAAACCAGCCACACTCCACTGCTGCCTTTGAAGAACACAGGCGTGACAGTAAGAACGGCCAGAAATCTTCACTCTCCCCCTGGAATGTCATCCATGCATGGGCGCCTCAGGGTGTGTGGTTTACGCACACGGACATGAGCCGAGGGCGCGTGCCCAAACTGCCCATATGCAAACTCATGCACTTTTATGACCCACTCCCACATGCATATATATAAATGTTATGTCCACACACATAACGCACACCTGCACACGCACACAGACGCACCCTGTCAGAGGCCAAACAGTTTAAAGTGTCAGCTGTACAGCCAGAGCCCTGTTTCTCGTTTAGCGACGAGTCTTTGTGAGATAGCAGCCCGACATGCCTGACCTCTCTGAGGAATGATTGACTGCCCCACACACAGCAGGCAGCTACTGGCTATTCATACCCTCCTCCTCGCTCAAGGACAGGCCGCACACCCTCACCACCATATCTCACTCCTGCCAGCAACTGGCATGCCCTCCTCAAGGCTGCCCACATCAAGTCCCTGGGAAACAAGTATGATGGATGACGCCCGTGGGAGCAGATTATCGAGGCATCCAGTGATCCGTGGTGGCGTTGTGCTCCAAAGTGTCAAGTCAGGCGGTTTGGGTATGCCACCTCCCATTTAAACGCCTGTGAAGCCCTCAATAATGGAGTCCTTTGATAAGGGAATAAACTAAAGGCTTGTTCCATCAAGAGCCTCCTGTTTATCTCAAGTCTTTCTTTCTCTGTCACTGTCTTTGTCTCGCTGTCCTGAAGATGAGGTCTGTTATCTCTAAATTCACGGTGGCCCTCAAAACCCAGATAACCCGTCTTCAGACGAGAGCGAGAAATAAGACACTCTCCTTGTTCTCTTCGTGTCTATTGACTTGCAAATCAGACTGAAATAACCACCAAAAATGTGGCCTTGTTCAAGAGAGGGGTGGATTTCACATGGGAGATGGCTAACTATAGGAACCAGTTCAGCCAGGAAGCACAGAGGAAACTCTTGCCTTTTCAGTGCTGCTTCATGCTTTATCAGACACGTTCCCCGCAATTCTAAGAAGGATGTTTGCTTTTGCACACCAAAGGTTTGAGATACAGACTGAGTAGAGCTCTATAAAAAGTAGACATACAGGATACTGGGGTAGGCAACAGCTCCTCTGAACTGCATCTGCAAGTAGGCCTATGCTAATGCTAATCTATGCAAATTATCTCCTCAGATGTTCTGTTCACTTCAGGCAGTTAATTTCCTCTAAACTCCAACCATACAACTTCCTCAATGAACCGACCAGTGAACCGGTTTACCTCACTGAGTGACTCTCTAACTGACTGCATTTAGGCTAACATGAAAAGTTAACTCCAACAAGGAGCTCATGGTCTGTAGAGCCCCCCCCCCCCTCCTCCCACGCAGGACAGACCCCTGCAGTCCTCAGTGTTTAACAGCCCTTCTCTTTTGTAAAGGTGCTTGTTAACATGGCTTTGGAAGCTCTGGGCTGCATATCTGACTGATCTGCCCACAGAGGCCCTCGAAGCCCCCAGCCAGGAGGGACAAGGAGGGGGGCATGAGGGCGGCTGTGACTGGGGGTGGGCTTGTATGGAGATCAGACCAAGACCTAACTGGGCTAGTCACCGCTAACTTGTATTGGAATGCTAATGGTCTTCCTCCAGAATGGAGAGGAAATGTGAGTAATGGTATGGAGAAAATGACAGGGGCTGTGCTGGCATTGGCTAGAATGCAGTGAGCAGGTGCCATGAGAGAGATGTAGCATTTACACAATCTACTTTTCAGTAGACCAACTGAAACTTGGTTGATTGCACAATGACAATGGTAAAAGAAGTTCTGCAGATCAAATGTATGAATAGACCTACATGTTCTCTTCGAAAAGGAACAATCCATACATTGTATGGACCTCACACAGAATAGTAGGCCTATTATAGTATAATATCTCAATGGACGACAGTCATGCCACTCCGCATGCTACAATACACCAATCACTTTTTACACCAGTCTTTTTTTTTGGGGGGGGGACATTGTGACACGTCGGCTCGGTACTCAATTTCAGCGGTGCTCATTGAAAGAGGTCCTCTTCTAAAAACAGACCGTGAAGCAGCCTCAGCCGAACAACTCCTGGGAAGTCTCTGGTCTGAATTACTGTCTCTATTCCTCAAGGAAACGGATGATAGACATGCACACAACCAAACACACGGCTCTCTGTCTGTCTGGCTAGGCCCTACATGTTTGACTTGGCACGGGCTCGTCCTAAGATGCTGGATAGGGTCTACTTGTAGAGAAAACACAATACGTGGTTCAAAGTCTCAGGTTTGGAGTTGGGATACAGAGAAGTCTGTTTTTCAGTCACACGGGATTCTAAGCTCCGAAAATACACTGCAGATGATTTCAAATCCGATAAATACACATTCTCCGATGACAACTTGTCACCTGTTGGTTAAGTTCATAAAACGGGCCCCCTGTATAAAAAGGCCCTTTAAAAATCTCAAGCTACCTTATCTAAGGTTTGTTAACGATCCTTCTGTAAATACAGCCTTGTATATACCTAAATAAAGGCTTAAACGATAAACTTGTTCAAGATCCCAAACTATCGGCTTAAATGGAAAAATTACTGACACAGACTGTAAACAGGAAAGCCTTATTTTAAGAGAGACGGTCTGTCCCTTCACGTGTCTCCCGTGGAGAAGAGAGGCGTTGGCTACAGTTTGGCTGACCTCCGGGTCTCAGCCTCCCTCACAGAGGGGTGTTATTCCAAGGCCAAATGGGTGTGAGCGACATCTCCATAGAGCCCTGTGCTCTGAGAGAGACCACCTGCCTGCTCCCACCTGCCTGCCCGCACCCCACAAACACATGTGCTGCTGTCACACAGATCACATCAAATGCAGTTCCATATACCATCACATCCCATCCCATCACATCCCATCATATCCCATCACATCCCGCTGGGGTCCTGAATTCAAGTCGTCTACATGTAATCATCTAAAACTTTGGACAACTCTTAAATCTTAAACTGTGCACTTCATAATGTATACAACGCTTGTTTATTCATCATGCAGTAAGTAAGTATCATGCAGTGTCTTTTTTATGAACGAGTGCATGTCCTGTTTCTTATGTAAAGTCACTTTTAAAATCCAATCTCGACCCAAGAACCACCACAAGTTAATGGAACATTTCAGTCTAGTTTCCAAAATCTTTTTTTTCCTGCCACACAACCAAGGTACATTCCACTGACAACCAGATTACATCCACTCCAGTCCCATTCCCTCAGCAATCTTACCTCAGCGCAGGGCCAATCTGGAGCAGGGAGCAGGGTCCAATCACCACTCAATCCTCTCGTTCTTATCCTCCACTGAGCTCTGGGCTACATGTCTCAACGCCCCAGCCTCTCTCTCTCTGTCTCTCTCTCTCTGTCTCTGTCTCTCTCTCTCCAGCAGTTCTAAATCCAGGTCAGCAGTCTCTTCCTCCTCTGCACACAGCCTTGTCTTCCAGCGCTGTCAGCACAGCAACAGCCCATACCAAAGTGGGGACAGTAAAAACCAGAGAGGTGTGTCTCTGTGTGTGTGAGAGGGAGGGTTTAGGGTGTGTGTGTGTGTGTGTGTGTGTGTGTGTGTGTGTATGTGGAGGGCAGCCCAACAACCAGATGGCCATCCCACTCCTCTCCCACCCCCTAAGTACCCCCCACCCCCACCCCATCTCAAAGCCCACCCCCTAACCCCTAGAGCAGCCACTAAGGACGGGCTTCTCCCCCTGGGTGACCCTCCCCTCGCACTTCAAACACACTTCAAATGAGAACCACCAGTGAGGGAGTCAAGCCAACAGGAACTCCGCTTGACGAGCGCATCGGCGGTGCCACAGCTAGGGTTACCACATTGACCGCCCCGCATCCACAATGGGCTTCGCATTACATTCTTCACTTTCCCCCTCGCAATAAGCTCCCAAGAAAGGAGAGAGGTGGTGAACGTTTCTCAGGGTGGTTCCGTCGGTTATATCGAGACATCTGATCGAATGGGACTTATTCCGTTGTTGCTTCAAGTGGTTTTATAAATGGAAGGCTTCTATCAGACAGTCTCGGTGTGAGAGAGGCTGACTGCTCCATGCCACCTATAATACTAGCATGCCATCCAACAGAATCACCACCCTCAACACCTAGCCGCTGTGCATGCCATCCAACAGAAACACCACCCTCAACACCTAGCCGCTGACTATTTGCATGAGTCCCTGCAGCAGTCTATGTGCAAATGAACTACTTCTACTAGGAAGCTCCCTCGTCAGTGTTGTCTCAAGGGGATAAAAGCGTTGGAGAACTAAACACCAAAAACGGATGTTTCAGATCACACTCATACTGTCACAAAGTTACAGGTGAATCAGATCTACCACACTAACTAAACCCTTGCTATTCTTCGATATGAGGACCAAGGGCAATGATGCACAATATGACAGTTGGCTATACGACATTAGCATTAGCATAGTTGTCATTAGCTAGTAGCTAGCTGCCAGTTGTAGCAGGCTTCAGTGAAACTCCCTGGAAAGGATCCTGACCTCTCAGTCTCCTTCACCTCCTGAGGAATGTCAGAAGGTGAGGCTTTTCCTGTTGCCTCTGAAAACAGACAGTGTTCGGGTCAAACTCTGGACACTTGTACCCACAGCTTCTTCCGGGGTGGAGGAAGTAGACTTATAATGTCTATCTGATCTCAGAGTTAATCTCACTTAGAGACAATTGAAGACCCAGTGTTGTGTTATTGTTTTGTTTATCACCAAGCAACAAGCAACCCCTATACTTAATTCAGAGTAATGCTACAGAGACTTTAATGTACACCAATCACACTTTAAGAACATATTTCTAATTTCTAATTATCTATAATTATAATTTTGTTTATTACCAGATACAGGGTGTGTGTTTTGAAGGTAGTGGTTACACGTGTGTGTGTGTGTGTGTGTGTGTGTGTGTGTGTGTGTGTGTGTGTGTGTGTGTATGTGTGTGTGTGTGTGTGTGTGTGCCTGCGTGCGTGTGTGTGTATGTGTGTGTGTGTGTGTGTGCGTGCGTGTGTGTGTGTGTGTGTGTGCGCACGTGCACAAAGCCATTGTAGCAGCCAAGGCCAGGCGGGCAAGGAGGCCCATTCACAGCAGGTCCCCGGGTCCAACGCAGCCCTTTGTGCTGATCCAAAAGACTTGGCGACCGCTCCATTAGCAAGTCTTAAAGGGGCGGGACAGCTCTGCATCCTGCCTCCAGGGCATTCAAGAAATACACGATGGAAAAGCACAAAACATTATTATCCAACAATTACAGAGAAGATTTTGAAGTATACGGGTATGAAAAACTAGCCTGAAGTTCTGTATTCTGTGAGGCAAATAGTTCTCATTTGCGTCCAGTGTTAAAATGTAGAGTACTGGCTCTTGTGGAACCAGCACACACGCCCGAACAGGGCGAATATCTCCTGAGGTTACTGACAATTCTTCAAATCTTTGCTAAACAATCCTAAGTGCTTTAAGACTTAAGAGTGATATCCCACCGACTACACCATAGAACATTCAACTGCCAAGAATGGGCTTCATCTCCTCATCATAGTCCTCTTGATGCTCTACAAGTCTATTGTTAGAGTGGGCTCTCATTTCACAGTTCAAGGTTCACCTTGGATACTTGAGAAATATAAAGTCAGACACAGCCCAACATCCCTGACCTTTCACCTCCGAGGGCACCAGATGACCCATAAATCTCTCCCCCTGGGGCTTTACGGCTGGCTGTCACAGCCACAACGACCTGAACAGCACCTCACACCTGGTCCACACCTTCTCAACGCAGTAAAAACACCACCCAGCGCCTCTGCCCCCTCTGCAGCTAGCATGCTAGGGATGACAATGACAGGACAGGGCCCACGTCAGAACCAACGCCCCACAGTAAACACGCATTCTTCTGTGGTCAGAACTCGCCTCGCCCTTGAGAACAGGCCCATAAAACCAAGCCGCAGAATGTGCAGAAGCTTGGCCTGGTGTGGTTTGTTGGCGTATACCAGCTAGCAGAACAGTGGTGATCCTCCTGGGGATGATATACTCCAGCAGAGATCCTCTCAGCTGTGGGAATATAGGTCGATTGTTATGAACTATTGCCTAATGTGAATCTCTATTCATATCAGTCGAATGCAGTCGCTCACCCAGGCTGGAGGCGGCAGAGGGGTGGGATCTGTGGCAGTCTACGATGAGCTACTACAGCCCTGAATGTGTAAGTGTTTACTGTCCTTCACAGCCATTGTTGCGGAATGGCACCCACTGATGTGTGAGTTACCTTATCATAAAAGTAGGGATGTCTCAAGGCTTAAATGACTTGCCAATGGGTATTAGCAGGACACAAACTCAACAAAAGCCGGAGTCATAAAGGCCAGTAAAAGCCTATCACTGTACTGTAATAACAATCCTTTTATGCCTTGAAAGGCAGACGAAAAAGGTCAACTGGTGGAGCAGTCAGTGCATTGATATTGACTTAGTTAGATTGCTGCTGACAACCCCAGGTCAGACTGTGGGCTTGTGAGCCCTATAACCCTCAGATAACCCCTTTTACCGTTTTCACACTGACACACCGGAGAGCACAGAGCCTGCTGTTATTTTTCTGTCAAACTTTGTCCTTGTTGATGTCAGTTGTTAATGCTGTTAAATTGGCGGTTTGTTGAATAATGTATTATATATGCACACTTGACCTTGTTTAAAGCAATTATGCACTTCAAGCATCCGAAGAGAAAAGATTAAAGAGTTATTTCTTTTGCATTTTTTTGCATAGTTCTCTGCTTAAAGGATCCCCGAGGAGTTTATTTTTGGTTACGAAACAGTCTCATTTTAATGTGGGTGAATCTACATTACCCACACTTGTTTATGTGTCCATTTTCAACAAATGTTGTTTCTTCTATGTAGTTTATTTTTAGATTATTATTTTGTGGTCGGGTCGTCCAGAACTTCCTTGGAATGACGAAAAAATTTGCTGCAGTAGCTTACGGCGCTGACAAGAGACAGTGCGAGCATATATATACCGTTATATATTGTCAAAAGTAACGTTACTAGTAAGACCTATGTAATTACCTCGTCAGTGGCCATCGTTCCGTCTTCAAAACACCTGGCTCAGGTAGCTCAGGAAGGGAGGCTCATGGGAAATGTGGTCTTTTTGGGCGGAAAACACTTCCGCTTCCCTCGTAGGGCCTTTAACAAAAGATGATTGGAAATGTCCATGCTATGCTATAATGAGATCAAAAGAATATGAAAAGTATGAAGCTGATTCTACTGTAGATTATATTAGATCTACTGTATTCTAAGTGTAATTTGAGACCTGCGTGGCATTATATGCATTAGGCCTGCATAAATGTTTTGCATAGTTCTCTGCTTAAAAAAAGATGATTGGATGTCCATGCTATGCTATAAAGAGATCAAAAAAATTTACAAAATAATTTCACCAGTGCTATATCACTCAAGGCTCATTTAGGCATAAACAAAGACTTTCCTAATTCTTAACACTTCAGGATTGGATTACAGCTCAAAATGGTATTACTGTATTACTGTAAACTATGTGAGCAAAACAAAACCTTGATTCATTACATGTCAGTGAAGGGAACAATACAGTGTAGTATGTCACAGTTCCACTGATATGAATAAAGATATACATCAGGCAATAGTTCAACCTATCAACCTATTTTCCCACAGCTGAGAGGATCTGCTGAAGAGTATGAAGCTGATTCTACTGTATTCTATTTGATCTACTGTATTCTAAGTGTAATATGAGACCAGTGTAGTACTGTATTCATTAGGCCGACATAAATGTCTTCATAGCCCATCACTAACTGCACTAGCCTCATGGGGCGCTATATCTTTCTCCACTTTATAATACTAACGCCACTGTCAAACCACATCAGCAACACTGCTGGAATGTAGGATAGGGGCAGGTCATCGTATTTCACCCGCGATGTGACCCCCCCTGGCCGAGTTGTGAAGGCTGGACCTCATTGGGAACAATGGGAAGTGGAGCGACAGAGTTCCCGGGGCTGTAAAAGAGAGGAAGGCCCTTTATTTGAGGACACTTTAGCTCAACAAAGCCTGTGGCAGTCTACACACAGGCAGTCTACACACAGGCAGTCTACACACAGGCAGTCTACACACAGGCAGTCTACACACAGGCAGTCTACACACAGAGGAGACCCGGACCGGAATGGGACTCTCCACACTTCTCACCCACAAAAGTGCTGCATCAGCAAAGGGCAAACCCTGTCATGTGTGGTCCCTACAAACTGTGAAGACTATGAACGGACACGTTAGCTTTAAGGTGACGTTCAACTTTGACGTTTCTTTACAACTTCCTTATAATTTTCCTTGTTTTTTTTCATGTTGTTTCTCTTTTTTGGGGATATGTTGGAATTTCATATGAACCAATCAGGTTTGGGCATGTACATTCAGTGCTTGATAGATGTGTTCCCGATGTAACAGCTCTGTGTCAGTCCAGGTTCAAAAGGTGAAACCCACTCTCCATGAATGACCTTTGACACCTCACTGGACTTGGAGGTCACCTTAGCTTCAGAACATTTGACATGCAAACCGCTCCAACGCCACAAACCTTCCCACACATCTGGGCTTTGCTCTCAAACTCGCCTCAGAGTTCAACACTTTATCTGAGCATGATGAGAGAACCATTTCCTGTTCGGTTTTCGCCCCAAGCTAAACTGGCATATGAGCAGACCGCCTTTTAGAATGTACATGGGTGTGAGTGCTCCGAACTATTCAGTTTAAGAAGAAGAGGCAGTAAAAAGAAACAACTCTTTCCCACACATGGAAGCATTTTCCACACGCAAGGCTTCAAAAGGCAACCATTGCATTCAACAATACTCTGAAACAGTTAAACGCTTCTCAGTCACTATCCCACTAATCATTAACATTCCTGGAGAAACACTTCGTTACAGTCTTTTATAACTGGCTAATTAAACACATGCTCCAGTGCCATTGCACAGAGGGGACTCAGACTGCTGTAAGTGGGGATGCTTCTTTCTGGCCGTGCTTAATTGGACACAATTTAAGTCATTAAGGTGGTAGTAAAAAAAAAAGCAGAAAGAAGAGAAAGAGGCTGAATTATACCCCTGCCTCCATGGCCTCCCAATAGCTGTGATGTTGACCCCTTCACCCCGTCATGTGGCTAGCGGTCACAGGTACCGAGCAGGGGGCCGCGGGGGTCAGAGGGGACATTGACGTCGACGGACCAGACCCTTTTATTAGATGCTCTTCGGGGCATGGCTGGAGCATCCAGTCGGACGGTTAGCACAGACCGGCTGAGCAGACCGCTCGTTTGACCGTGGCCGTGGGCAGGCTGGGGTCATCTCCCCGGTCACCCTGGAGACCAGGCATGCAGCTGGGGTCCCATTGTGGAACCCCTGTAAAAGGACTATGGACCATCGGGGCAGAGGGAGATGTCACTGGACCAGGATGACTGAAGTTTATAGGGGTGCAGACAAAGACATTAAGATAAGGCCTACAATTCCGCGAACAAATACGTCAATCCCATGAAGACAAACCCAAGACGGTATCTGGTTAGGGTCTGCATCCCAGTGAAGGACCCCAGAGCTGTGAGTCAGAGAAACAGACATAGGCCAGGCTTGGGTCATTAGTGTCCTTTAGGAGCTCAATGCCTAGAAGCTTCAGCCCTATGGGGACTTTATATGAGGAGTGGAAAACAGGACACCGGTGCACGCCTGTCTTATCACCCCTGCAGATTAGGGATGCCATTCCCCACACAGCCCAGGGCTTATTCTTAGAAACCTGGCCTGGCTCCCACTATGGCCCCTTCTGTCAGCAGCTCGGCGTTATTGTTGGAGCTGCTAATACTGAGGTCACTAATGACGGCTAAATGATTTCAATCAACTCTCATGGGCGTGTTTTTAGCGCGAGCCTGCGAGCATGCTAGCTCACGCTGCAGAACCGATCAGCGTCATGGCATTTAAATGGGAATTGTTGATCCTTTGTGACCAGCTGGACAACTTGTATGAATTACTTTCACATTACTGAGCCATGTGCTGCGCCGTCTGAAAATGTGCGCACAAGCGAGCCCTGGCACACATAGGGAAACACATCTGGTTTGTTGCTCCTCTGTTTTCTTTTGGAGCCCAGCCCCTAACAGGAAGACAGTGTGAGCATACCAAACAAAAGCCTCGCCTCTTTGAACTCTCCTCTCTCTAGGAGCTGCAGCGGAGGTCGCGGTGTGCAAACGAATCGCTCTTTGTCATCGCGCCGGGGCTATTGTGGGCCTTGAGGGCTCGCTCTGCGAGTTACGTCCTCGGCTGGCCTCTCCGTCAATATTGACCCACCTGTACGTTAGCCCGCCGGCCGCCCACTGTCCCTGCCTGTGACGTAGTGGTCACTTCCACCGGATGACAACTGACATCCTCTACATGTGGAGACACATCAGCACCCCGAGGGGGAGATACCAATCACATCTGCCCTCCTAAGAATCTTATCTAATACCTTCTTAAAATTATAAATGTCTTATCTTAACAGTCGTATTTTGTATATGACTGGCTTGTGTGTTATTTCCTGCAGGAAAGAAACTTGATTCGTTGGTAAGCCAATTGGATAGAAGTGATTAAATTGTCTGACTGGGGTGGACGTACCAGTATTCTTTCTCAGCACTGGCACAGCCCATCCCTTAATGGTGACATGTTATTCATAGGCACATGGCCCGTGACACAATGGTATCAGCTGTTGACACGTTAGCTTTTCATTGCTTACAAGAGGCCTGACTGTGTGACTCAGTCAGTGTGAAATCGAATCTGAGGACAGAGAGAAAGAATGAGATGGAGAGAGAGAGAGAGGAGAGAGAGGAGAGAGAGAGAGAGGAGAGAGAGAGAGAGAAAGCAGTCACACCCCTACCATTCTCCTTCCCATCGGAGGACAGGTGACTGTATCCACATTCAAGGCGTTAATGATGGCCGCCGTCGCGCCACGGTTTCATTCTGCTCTCTCTGTTCTCCTCCTTTGCAGAGTCTTCGTAGGAGCAGCTCTCTGGTCATCACTCAGAACGTGTGTGACAGGTATCAGTGGACCACACCTCCAGACCTAATCTAATACCCAGAGATTCTCCTGGAGCGTGGCGGAGAGAAACATCAAGCGATCCATTGTCCAGGCATCAACGCCGGATTGTAGCGTCGAAGAGCATCTCTGGAGGCGTGTTGTGTGGAAGATCATGTTAGGGAATTATCCCGGCGCCAGAGGATCACAGCGGCAGAGGGTAGAGTGCAGAGAGAGACGTTTGTCAGTCTTTTACAAGGGTTAAAAGGGGATGTTTCAAGTTTGCTCCTATCAATTATTATTCAGAGTAATAGACTCCTTTAGAATCTAAGGACAGATAAAAGTCTGTTCTATGTGCCACTCTTGATGGATTTTGGCACTTTGATAAATAACGACAATATGGCCACTATGGAGAGTCTAGGTTGGCAGCTATTCAAAAAACGTCCTCAGTAATACAGTTGTAGTAACACAGAAGTACATGTTTTGAGTACAGAGCGGACGTTGTTCTACCAACGCCCAGATATGAGAGAAAAGTTTTGGCCGCCGCCCAAACAACCGTCCCCGACGAGTAACCTTTCAGTCGAAATCCCAGGAAATACCTCTGCTGCCTGTATAAAAACATGCCCAAGTGTCCATTTTTAAATCCCTTTGACCTTTTCCATATCATCAATTCTGCCGGGCTGACAATGCCAACAGGGGCTGCAGGCATGGGACCCACAGGAAGAGGGGGGGGGGGGTGTTTTGCATACTTCCAACCAGGGGTCCGGAAAGCTCCAAACGAATCCCCTGTAGTGGACCAGGGAAATGAGCTGTGCTCTTTAATGGCTATCTCAGAGTAATGTGTTTTCTTTGCTTCTCTCCCCGTGACGCTGTGATTGCTCGGGTCCCCGTAGATGGAGGGGTACG
>NC_140251.1:15079451-15089451 GCF_949987555.1 Borostomias antarcticus
AGATTTGCAGTTTCACCTCTGTTTTCATTTACCACTAGCTTTTCTAAAGATATAGACAATAATATCAGTGTTTTTTGTGTTTATATATTTTTTATAAAGTAAAGTTATAATGCTGTAGCATCTTCCCCCAAAGCCCATACTGCGCTAAACATATGGAGCATTTTTGAATAAATGTACTCATCCCTCCTATCAAACAATTCCATAAAATGCATGCTGGGAATTGTTAAATCACTGTCCTCGTCAGTTGTGTCCCATCTGACACACCGTCCCCTCACCCAAACAGGTAATGTGTCACAGTCCATAGAAATATGAGCAGTTTTTGAAACCTATTTGTTCTTCTGAGCACCAAAGTAAAAAAAACAAAAAAAACATGCATGTTCCCTGATAGGGCATGTAACAGTACTCCTATTTACAGTGGGGCATGGAAGGTAAACCTATTCACTGAAAGGGGGGCCAAACTGTCTGTAGGATCAGACAGATGTCCTTGATTAATTGAAGCTCTGAGGTAATATCACCACCACCGACCACAAATCAAAGTCTTGACAGACAATACAGAATAAAACACAAAGCATAGGTATTAGTAAACTATACTCAATCCATTGTCATGACTTATGATATAATCCTTGATAGACTAATTAAATTTATGCGCCATGCCTTCTGTCTGACAGCTGATGTGTGGTGAATGTTTGGGCGTCAGTGGCTGACACACCATCTAGGTGGTTTGTAAACATTGATACTGGATAGGTAGAATACACACGCCCTGTTTTACATTAATCCCATACCCTGTAGCCTAGTGACCTAGTGATGCTCAAAATGCCCCAAATGTCTTTTCTGAAACAAGACTCTTGGATCTCCAGACTAATGTCTTTGAAAGTGCACCGCTTTAGATAAATAGAATATCAAAGCATATAAATGTGAGGCATAAATTGGACAAATGGAAGATTTTGGTTAGATGACCTTTGACCCATAAGTCCCCTTCACATTGGCTGAGACACTCGGTCTGTGGCTGACCCGGGTCGCGACCTAGTGACCGCCGCGTATCTGCCTGTGTGAACGCATCATAAGTGGGACCAGGTTTTGCAAGCCAAAACCTGTCAATCAGTCTCCAGAGTCTTTGGGCTCGCAGAGTTCCTCTGAGCAGTGAGCAGCTCTGACAGGTTTCATGCGCTCCAGATGGGTGTGTAGTTACCTCTCCCTACCATCCTGCCTCAGCTACACTTACATGCCTTTCCTCTCTTGGAGTTTCATTTATCTTCCTTTGTAAAATTACAGTAGCGTAAAAGTAAGTTATATATCCACGTAAAGAAATGTAAAGAATGTTTTTTCTTTTTCATATGTTAATTATAATAAATTGTTTTGATTATCACAGTATCTAGACGTATGAGGCAGAGCAGTTCTCCTGAGGGTGAATGTTTTAAATTGGTCACAGTGTAATACCTGAACGGCCCTGTCTCTAGAAACAACGGCGGAGGAGATATCATATCTGTCAGACAGATTTACAGCTCCCCTGATGCCCTAGGACGGGTTAAACCAGAATGTTTAAGCAAACTCTTTCTCTATCACTTATCTTGTTCCCCTCTAATGCTTATCTTTGTCTTATCTAATTTGATATTTATGGCTGTGTTGTAAAAGAGCTCTCACCAGCATCTCTTTACTTAGCAGTAAACCATAAAGATGGCCAGCATACTTTCCAACCAAGATCACTGCATTTGAGCGCTTGTGTCATTTCTTACATTTTACAGGTCATATAGTGCATTAACAATCTATCAAACTTATCGCTGGCAGATACGTAAGGTAGGATGCAATTTTAAAATTTAAGCAGATGTAATAAAACTACTTGAATGAACTGGACGAACAGACAGAACTTTGGAGAAACATTATTCACTGAGCTCTTTCTCATGCAGACAGTTGTGTGTTTTGGCAAGATTTTTTGACAGAACACAAGTGAATGTGTTGGGTAAATCTTTAATCCTTTTAACAAGATTGGGAGCTTAGGGCAGCCCCATGCAGTGATAGCTCTCTGAACCTGCTCTAATTGGGTAAGATTCCATTTTCCACAGGAACACTTCCTGTATAGAGACATTGAGACATTTACTCCACATCCTGAGCACTTTGCTGGGTTTTCTACTTTCTCTCTCTCTCTCTCTCTCTCTCTCTCTCTCTCTCTCTCTCTCTCTCGTTATGTTGCTGGGCAGACTTTGGAAAGCTCTTGAGCTCTCTCTGGTTGTCCATTATTAATTGAGAGAATGTTTCCGGCGTGAGCGGAGCTAGAGCTGTGGAGACAATAGCTGAGCATGCCCCAAAGTCAAGCCTCCAACAATGAATCCTATAGCCCTTTAGCTTAGCGCCCATGGGAATAGTGCACTCAGAAACACACAACATAATATATAGTGCCTTACAATGAACAGACAAAACCAGTCAAATCAAACAGTTACACTTATTATTATTATTTTGGTTGTTTTGGCCCAGAAATGATGTTTGGTTAAGCTGATCAGAAGCTCCACCTTCCTGTATAAATGTGGGAAATAACACCTGGTCACAAACGTGGTTATGGTTTTGCCAGCAGTTGCCAGGTTTGGTGAGAATATTTGCTGTGATGTTAGTGTGGTCTATAGAATATTTGCTGTGGTGTTAGTGTGGTCTATAGAATATTTGCTGTGGTGTTAGTGTGGTCTATAGAATATTTGCTGTGGTGTTAGTGTGGTCTATAGAATATTTGCTGTGGTGTTAGTGTGGTCTATAGAATATTTGCTGTGGTGTTAGTGTGGTCTATAGAATATTTGCTGTGGTGTTAGTGTGGTCTATAGAATACTTGCTGTGGTGTTAGTGTGGTCTATAGAATACTTGCTGTGGTGTTAGTGTGGTCTATAGAATACTTGCTGTGGTGTTAGTGTGGTCTATAGAATATTTGCTGTGATGTTAGTGTGGTCTATAGAATACTTGCTGTGGTGTTAGTGTGGTCTATAGAATACTTGCTGTGGTGTTAGTGTGGTCTATAGAATACTTGCTGTGGTGTTGGTGTGGTCTATAGAATATTTGCTGTGGTGTTAGTGTGGTTATAGAATATTTGCTGTGGTGTTAGTGTGGTCTATAGAATATTTGCTGGGGTGTTAGTGTGGTCTATAGAATATTTGCTGTGGTGTTAGTGTGGTTATAGAATATTTGCTGTGGTGTTAGTGTGGTCTATAGAATATTTGCTGTGGTGTTAGTGTGGTTATAGAATATTTGCTGTGGTGTTAGTGTGGTCTATAGAATATTTGCTGTGGTGTTAGTGTGGTTATATAATATTTGCTGTGGTGTTAGTGTGGTCTATAGAATATTTGCTGTGGTGTTAGTGTGGTTATAGAATATTTGCTGTGGTGTTAGTGTGGTCTATAGAATATTTGCTGTGGTGTTAGTGTGGTCTATAGCGAGTGGCTCTCATAGTCTTTCTCTTTATTTGTGGTTTGTTGGTCTCTGCCCATAGAGGATGGACTTGAGGCCATTCTTCTAGGTAAACCTCTATAATTACCATGGTTTGCTTCAGTAATTTTTTAAAATTTATTGCACCGCCAGTGTTGACCTCATCAGTGTCCTTTGATTTTATTTTCAAAGACACAAACATTGTTAAATGTAGACGATTGTGTCATGTTTAAACCAATAACGACTTCAGCAGATTAGGAGGTTGCTGACCTTTAAATGGGAGTCTGACCTGTAATTTCATTGGAGACATTCAGTAAGCAGTTGTGTTCTGGGACACTGCTCACATCGAGAGAGAGAAAATACATCCATATTGAGACACATTCAAACATAATTGAGGGGGATTCTTCTCCAAAGAGAGGATCTTGTTGCTTGGAGTTTACACAGGAAATCTCTTGTCCAAACAAAGGCAGGAAGACAAACAAACAAGTGACCAGAGCTTAGGCAAGGCAGGGCGGGACATCCAAGCAGCACCGAGGGGTCCACCACTCAACTGGCTTCTCTCCATTCTTCAACACTGGCACTGGCCAATTAGAAGCCACCAACCAAGCCAACTCCAAAAGGCTATGGGCTTTCAGTCCATTGACTCGATTTGTTGTTGGAGAGCTTGTCAAAGAGAGACAAATGGGATCAAATTACTAAAACAAACAGGCTAATGCTAGGGCTGGAGATAGAATGAGAAAACTGTTGATTGGTTTTCTCTCATTCTACAGGGTCGTGAAAGGACAGTAATAGGCCCATGGGTTTGGATGAACGACAATGACAATTGGCAACTGGAATTCCGTGTAGCTTGCTGGACTGACACAACACACGCCAGGCAATTTGGTCACACTTTGGCCTTTGTGGTATAGTTGGCTTGGCTTACTTAAATGAAATAGCCATGAGCAATTAAAACAAATCATGTTCATTGGCCATTTGAAACGCTGTATCACAAACAGTGTCCATTGCACATGGCGGGTGTATGTCTGTGTCCTTCTTCTTCAAAGAGAGAGCTCCATATCCATAGGAGGAAATGTTCCCCATGACCTTTGACTCCTATAATGTCCTACAAACCCACAGGCTGTATCTCAGCAGTCAGTCAGGGGGAACTACTTCTCTGATGCACTCCACATCGGTTCCACCCTCCTCCCCTGTCCTTTCCCAGTTTTACAGGCTCAGAGGAGATCCTTTCTACAGTCACTCAAAATTAATCTATTTTCCTGCCATCCCTGACTGCTTGCCTGCAATCAGACCTCGACACAGTTGCCCCAACAGGCATTTGTGCTGAGCTGCGCCTTTGAAAGTGAGTTCAAATATTTTCTCAAACGTGGAAGTGCCTCCCTTTGATTTGGAGTGTAACTTGGAGGAGCTATACATATTCAATTACTATCCGGTACCCCTGAAGGCCAAGCCGGATTATACGATGCCTGTGCCAGAGCAAAGTAGTTGAAAGTATGACCAAATGACGATGAAATAGCTGTTATTATCTCAGTAGAGACTTAGAACTATGGTCAGAGAAGTGGAAGACATGATAAACGAACAGGCTTGTGGGGTCTTATGTTGTTTATTGATTAATATTAGGAGTGGACGGAATGGGATCCAGTGATTCTCACGACAACGTTCACAAGGAAGTAGCTGGTTCATATTCCCCCCTTGTGCTGTACTGTTTATTATGAAGCACCTTCACAGGCAGTGAGCCCAACATCCCGACATCACATCTATCCAAACGCCATTAGAAACGGTCAGAGGTGCTGCTTTGACATTAGCATACTTTCCTTTTGATCTTTCGCCAATAGTGGCTTTCAGCTGCTGATCTGTGGGTCTCTCTGCCTGGTGTGGGTGGAGAGACCGGGGGAGAGCATGCTAGTCTCTATGCCTGGTGTGTGTGATTAGACCGGGGGAGAGCGTGCTAGTCTCTCTGCCTGGTGTGTGTGATTAGACCGGGGGAGAGCATGCTAGTCTCTCTGCCTGGTGTGGGTGGAGAGAGCGGGGGAGAGCATGCTAGTCTCTCTGCCTGGTGTGGGTGGATAGACCGGGGGAGAGCATGCTAGTCTCTCTGCCTGGTGTGGGTGGATAGACCGGGGGAGAGCATGCTAATCTCTCTGCCTGGTGTGGGTGGAGAGACCCGGGGAGAGCATGCTAGTCTCTCTGCCTGGTGTGGGTGGAGAGACCGGGGGAGAGCATGCTAGTCTCTCTGCCTGGTGTGGGTGGAGAGACCGGGGGAGAGCATGCTAGTCAGCCCCCTAGCCTGGTGACACACAATGCTCTCCCTATCCCCGGCTGCCTGGATCGGAAGGCCCCTGGGCAGTGGGCAGGGGTGTCAGCGAGCAGAGGGAAAGACAAATATGCCCTAGTACCTCTACAGGGAAGTCTCAGCCCAGTCCGCTGTACCTCGCTCACTACTAAACTAAACTATTAAACTACTAAACTACTAAACTACTAAACTACTAAACTACTAAACTACTAAACTAAACTACTAAACTACTAAACTACTAAACTACTAAACTACTTAACTATACTACTAAACTAAACTATTAAACTAAACTACTAAACTAAACTACTAAACTACTAAACTACTAAACTACTAAACTACTAAACTAAACTATTAAACTACTAAACTACTAAACTACTAAACTACTAAACTAAACTATTAAACTACTAAACTACTAAACTACTAAACTACTAAACTACTAAACTACTAAAATAAACTACTAAACTAAACTACTAAACTAAACTACTAAACTAAACTACTAAACTACTAAAAACCAGTGATGTTCTTCAATACATTTTCACATTGTTTTTTTGGGAGGGGTTCTTTTGAACTCTGTCTTTTTGGGCAGCCTTCCATCCTTTATTCATGCGGTTTCTGGGAACCCCCTCCCACCCCCCCCTCTGATTTTTTATGCCTCTCCAAAATGTTACGCCTAAAACATAAATCGTCTGATGATCGGGGGAGAGAGAGTAACCTGGGCCGTGGTTATTTTCCGTGTCTGTGTCTCTGCTCTTGGCCTTTCATTCCCATTCCTCCTCCCAGACAGAGCAGCGTTTCCGCTATTAATCCCCCACGCTGGACCGGACCGGACTGGACCGGACCTCCTTTCTGCACACCACATTCCCCGAGACGGTCTTCTGCGGCCCGTGAGATAGGCCAGCACGGATCCCGCCGGACAATTAAGATTCCTTATGTTACCCAGATAAGAAACATTACAGGACTTCTGCTTTCTCTCCATCTCTACTTCTGTCTCCTTTTCTATTTATCACTCCTTTTCCATCTCACGCTCTCTCTCTCTCTCTTTCTCTCTCTCTGACTGCCTCTCTCTGTCTCGCTCTTCTTTCTTACTCTTGTCTCTCTCTTCCTCTGTATCTCCCCCTGTCTCTCTCTCTTCTTTTCTCTCTCTCGGAACTAATCCCTCGCAGCCTGTCTTTGCTCTGTGTTCTTTCCCCCATCCCGTCCCTTGTCCAATCCCTGTGAATGTACTGTAGGGGAGAAGGTGTTGGGTTTCTGTATCACGGTCGGCAGTTCTTTGACACCCTGCTCTTGTGGTGGCCCTGTTTACAACCTACACAGAATCTTTCACACAGCCATTGTCCTTTAAAAAAACAACTCCCGCTTGTCTTAAATTAGACTACAGTTTATCATTCATATAAACACTAGTACAGTACAACACTAGCACCTTGCATGGCAGCTACCGCCATTGGTGGTGAATGAGAGGCCATTGGAAAGCGCTTTGAGTGCTGCTAAGGTGGAAAAGCGCTATATAAGTGCAGTCCATTTACCATTTACCATTTACCATTTACAGTGTTGACCGTGGTTATTCTGCGCTTTGTTATGCATGCCCATCTATCTGTGTATTTACAGTATTGTAAGATAAATCCACTGAATCAAATGTGTTTTCCTCTTCAGTACTTTAACATCCGGGGTCTAGAGAGTTGCACCCCAACTTCTTAGTTCTAGTATCATCATTCCTGAAGATACATGTTCCAGAACAGTTCAGTGATCGTCTATTATCAAAATCAACCAATTCAACTGGGAGATCATGTTACTTTCTGGTCAACGGAAAAGCCCTGTAGCTAGCTAGGTAGCTGGTTGGTAGCATGGTAAGGCGCCCCCTATTGGGTTGACCGTAGCACTGGACGGGAGCCTACCCCCGATCGAAACAACTTCACAGGTGACACTGCATGTCCTAGGGTCCTGAGCATTACAAATCAACCTCATACATTGAGATAATCGTGTCCCAGACAGACCGAGAAACACATAATGTGTCATTATAGAGAGATGTCAACAGAATACTGTTATGTTGCAGTTGTCACTTGTCAGAGCAGTAGTTAATTGGCTGACAGGATAACAAGGGGATGGTTAGGTGACCATTTGAAACCAAATGACAAACGTGTTTTTTGTTCTGTTGGTTAAAAAAGCAGATGCAAAATGAAAGTGCAGTATGATATTAGACGAATGGTACACTTGGTGCACTGCGTAATGTATAATCTCATTAAAGTTGTCATCCCTCTTTGATGGAATGATATTAGTGAGTTCACATTTCAGATGGCAGACAGGTCTGTTTCTCTCACAACAGATAGGTCTTTCGCTGCAATCATGCACAGCTTTCAGCAGCAGCAGGCTGTAATTTAATGTGTGCCTGTGGAATTCAGAAAGTTGGGTCTCGGTGCTTCAGAAAATACCATCAACAGCTTTGTTCCGCCGCAGAAAAATACCCTCACTTCAGACGAAGCCACCGACGCTTCTGGGGCAACACTTTGTGTATCGTGCATTACATTTTACAGACTTGTAAGGGGATGGGGAAAGTCAAATAACTGGATTCATAGCTTGGCGTCAGCCCGTTTCGTGTACCAGTACTCATGTTTCCTCACTTCGCTTCAAGGGGCGACGCTGTAGTGGTGGAATTTGCTGCGATGAAATGCACCTTTCCACGTGAGGCCGTTTTCGTGTTCTGGTAGATCGTTATCATCAGGCCCTCGGATCATCAGGCTGGACCCACGCCAGGAAGGCTCTGTCTGCACCTCTGCTGGATGGACTGGGGGTGGAAGGCGTGGGCCGTGGTGGTGGTGGGGGTGGGGGTGAGAGAGGAGAGGGGGTGGAAGGCGTGGGGCGTGGTGATAGAGGGTGGGGGGTTAGAGAGGAGAGGGGGTGGAGGGTTGGGGGTGTGGTAGTAGAGGGTGGGGGTGAGAGAGGAGAGGGGGTGGAAGGCGTGGGCCGTGGTGGTGGTAGATGGTGGGGGTGAGAGAGGAGAGGGGGTGGAAGGCGTGGGGCGTGGTGATAGAGGGTGGGGGTGAGAGAGGAGAGGGGGTGGAAGGCGTGGGCCGTGGTGGTGGTAGATGGTGGGGGTGAGAGAGGAGAGGGGGTGGAAGGCGTGGGGCGTGGTGATAGAGGGTGGGGGGTTAGAGAGGAGAGGGGGTGGAAGGCGTGGGGCGTGGTGATAGAGGGTGGGGGGTTAGAGAGGAGAGGGGGTGGAGGGTTGGGGGTGTGGTAGTAGAGGGTGGGGGTGAGAGAGGAGAGGGGGTGGAAAGCGTGGGGTGTGGTAGTAGAGGGTGGGGGTGAGAGAGGAGAGGGGGTGGAAAGCGTGGGGCGTGGTGATAGAGGGTGGGGGTGAGAGAGGAGAGGGGGTGGGGGGTGTGGTGGTGGTGGGGGTGGGGGTGAGAGAGGAGAGGGGGTGGAAGGCGTGGGGCGTGGTGATAGAGGGTGGGGGTGAGAGAGGAGAGGGGGTGGAAGGCGTGGGGCGTGGTGATAGAGGGTTGGGGTGAGAGAGGAGAGGGGGTGGAAGGCGTGGGGCGTGGTGATAGAGGGTGGGGGTGAGAGAGGAGAGGGGGTGGAAAGCTCCTCCAAGGAATCTGCCCCATTCCCCAAATTCTTGTCCAGGTGTTCTGTCCAGATCTGTGCTTTCCATAGAGGAGAGGGGTAGGTCCACAGCGAGGATTCTCCTACCATCGCTCTGTGGTGTCTGTGAAACACTGAGTCCCTACACACACAGACAACCCCCACCTCCCCCCCCCCCCCACACACACACACACACACACACACTGTAGAACCATGCCATTAACAGATCTTTATCAGCACAGCCATCCCTGTACAGACTCGTCACTGGCTTTTGTTTTACTCAGGCACCCGGAGATGGAGCCAGCGAGGGATTTAGGCTAAATGGGCGTCGCTAGCACTGCAGTCCTAATGCGTCCTAATGTGAACCCAGTGTACATGGGGTCATGACCATCCATAATATGGTCAAATCCTTGTCATCCCTGTAGAGTTGAGCTTGAACCACACTGGCTGTTAAGTTTGGGTATAAAAAATATCAAAACAGCCCTTTGACAGAGAGAGAGGGAGGGAGAGAGAAAGAGAGAGAGAAGGAGAGAGAGAAAGAGAGAGGGAAGAAAAGAAAGGAGAAGAGTAAATATATAGAGAAGGACGGATGTAAAAGAGAGAGTGGGAGAAAGAGAGAACACATCTCAGAGGACAGCCCTGCCCTGCCCTACTGAAGCTGTTCCCCATGCTACTTTAGGGCTCTGAATGGAAAGTATGTCATTTGATATATGGAACACCATCGGGCCT
>NC_140251.1:15094451-15096951 GCF_949987555.1 Borostomias antarcticus
ATTTATGCTCCACGATTTACATCTGTATGCTTGAGCACAAACCACAGCTGAAATAACTTAGATTCTCAAGCCCCACAAGTGGTCACAACTTGGGGAAAGCTGTATTTCAACTTTAAAGCTGCAGTATGTAACTTCTGCGCTATGGTCCTGCTATGAGCTAGCAATGAGGGAGAAGTCTGTCTGCCAAGTTTAATTCAGTTTGCTTCAAAACAGTTTGTGGGACACAAACTCCCATAAGGCCATAGAAGAATGCCTGTGTTGCTGATTGGATGTCATCACGAGCATACAATTTGAACCAGGTGTGGCCACGCCTCCTGGCTTAACCCCCCCCCCCCCCACACACACAAAAACATTTAATGTTCTGGTGTCGACCCAACACCAAATTATAATAATTAATTATTATATTATATTTACTGTAGCAGAGCCAAACAGCAGTCTAAAAAGACAGAAAGTTTTAACAAAGGACTTAAATCACTTAACCCTCTCAATTTGTCACAGCAATATAGTACTTTGACACCAAATGCCAAAGTCAGAAACCTAGGTGTCATGTTTGATTCAGATCTTAATTTTGAGGCCCATATTAATAATGTGACTGGGACATCTTTTTATCCCTTGAGAAACATTGCTATGGTGAAACCTTTTCTCTCCCAGGCCGACAGTGAAAGACTAATGCATGCTGTTATCAGAAGCAGGTTGGATTACTGTAACGCTCTCCTATCTGGTCTACCAAAGAAAACTATTAGCCAACTTCAAATAGTATGCAGTGTATAAGTATAATGCTGCAGCACGTCCTCACTAAGACCAGAAGGAAGGCACACATCACAACAGTTTTAAAATCGCTGCACTGGTTACCTGTCAGTTTTAGAATAGATTTTAGGGGGGCTGAGGGTGGACCAGGGGGGCTGAGGGTGGACCAGGGGGGCTGAGGGTAGACCAGGGGGGCTGAGGGTGGACCAGGGGGGCTGAGGGTGGACCAGGGGGGCTGAGGGTGGACCAGGGGGGCTGAGGGTGGACCAGGGGTAGGGGCTGAGGGTGGACCAGGGGTAGGGGCTGAGGGTGGACCAGGGGTAGGGGCTGAGGGTGGACCAGGGGTAGGGGCTGAGGGTGGACCAGGGGTAGGGGCTGAGGGTGGACCAGGGGGGCTGAGGGTGGACCAGGGGTAGGGGCTGAGGGTGGACCAGGGGTAGGGGCTGAGGGTGGACCAGGGGTAGGGGCTCGAGCTACAGCAGGGTAGGGGGGCTTGGGCTAGAGGAGGGGTAAGAGCTGGAGGAGCAAGGGTAGTGGCTAAGACTGTCTCTGAGTATGGAGCAGAGACCGCAGCATTACATTTACATTACAGAACAGTCATTTAGCACACACTTTTATCCAAGACAACTTTAATTGCATAAGTCAGTGTACTACTACTCACTAGAACTCACAAGTGCATGTCCTTTCTAAACAAGTGACTAAGAGCATAATCTAGTGCTGAAGGCAAAGTGCAGAGTAGCAAACTAAAAATAGAATAGGTGCTTAAGAGGGAGGATCGTGGTAGTACTTCTTGAAGAGGTGAGTTTTGAGCCTGTGGTGAAAGATGGGCAGCGACTCTGCTGTCCTTACGTCAGCGGGCAGTTCGTTCCACCACTGGAGCAGGGGTTGAGGCTGAGGCTGGAGGTGAGGCTGGAGCAGGGGTTGAGGCTGAGGCTGGAGGTGAGGCTGGAGCAGGGTTAGAGGCAGCATGGAGCTGGAGGTGAGGCTGGAGCAGGGTTAGAGGCAGCATGGAGCTGGAGGTGAGGCTGGAGCAGGGTTAGGGGCTGGAGCTGGAGCTGAGGCTGGAGCAGGGTTAGGGGCTGGAGCTGGAGCTGAGGCTGGAGCAGGGGTTGAGGCTGAGGGCTGGAGGTGAGGCTGGAGCAGGGTTAGAGGCTGGAGCTGGAGCTGAGGCTGGAGCAGGGTTAGAGGCTGGAGCTGGAGCTGAGGCTGGAGGGTTAGAGGCAGCATGAAGAGGTCAGCAGTGCTGCAGAGCTGTCTCCATGCTACAGTAACCTGAAATCCAGATCCCATCTATCCTCCCTCTGACAACGACAGATCTGTGTTCCAGGCAGACAGGGAGTCAGAGGAAGTGGGGAAGTAGCTGACTTGCTCCAACCTTGACGCACACTCCTTTCTTACTTTGAAAGAGAAAAACTATATCAATGTGGCATTCTGTGTGAAAACGACTCGCCACTATTTCAACAGTTGAATTCAGTTTCTTATTCAATAGATTCAGGAAATTATCTTTGCCATTGGAGACCAAGGCTAGAGCAAAATGAAAAACAGGACTGATTGAAAGAGATGTGACAGTCCAAATGCTGTATGTGAATTGATGTGAGCTCAGTGAGCTGTGGTAGGGGATGTGTCTACATTCGGGAACGAGCCAATCTCAGCCCAGGGAGCTGAGCAGCATCTGGATGGGCCTGGCTCCACACATTAATAGATGACTTGGAATACGACGGTGACAAATTGAATGCCACCAATGAATAATGGT
>NC_140251.1:15101951-15134451 GCF_949987555.1 Borostomias antarcticus
AAAAATTGAATTTTTAAAAATATGTTTAATTCTGTCCTCTGAAACCAACACTTCATACAGAGAAAACTATGTTACCCACAATCCAACGCAAGCTCCACGAATCTGAGACCGCTGTTGGCAACCCTACCCAACCCCCGCCGAGGATTACAATGACTAAATCGATTGATTGGCAACTGACTGAGTACACAGCTGCTGAAGTTAATGTTCAATTATGAAAAAAAAGCTAACAAAACCTGTAACCCACATTTTTCTATCAATTAACACTAAAGTTGCTACACTGGATCTTCAAACTGTCATTCACAAACTCATTGACCAGATTATTGAATTATCAAAATTGATCTTACAATGCATCAAAAATGTTTTACTTATTATTATTATTCTCCATCTTCCACTGAAGTCTAACTTCCTGTGGACAAAAAATCACCAATATTTGCACATAGCTCCAGTACTATACCCAAAGTCCTAAACCTGCATTGTAGGTCAATAAACCTGAAGGTGGCGCTACAGCAACAGTCTAAAGTTTAAAACTAAAAAACAAAATCATAACAAATCAGCCATAGGTGCTATCACTGTAAAACCACCACGTGAATGTAGTCCCAAGTGAGACAAAACTTTCATACACTCTGACCTTGCAGGAATTTTTAAGTCCATCACTCTGATTTTTTCATAAACTGTAAAACCTATCAAACCTATCTCCTCCCACATTTTTTGTTCAATTGACACCAAAATTGATATACTGTATCTTCAGACGGTCCGTACCAAACGATCCTCACAGATTATTGAAATATGAAAAATTGAGCCCACAGCACATCAAAAGGTTTTACTGTAAACAGTTCTGTATACAGTTCCTATTAATTCTCGCCAAATCAATGTCTGATCATCCTCATAAAAAGTGACAACATTGGCCACATATCCAAGATGTAGTGTGATTTATTTCAGAATTTTATCTCAAAAATTGAATTTTTAAAAATATGTTTAATTCTGTCCTCTGAAACCAACACTACATACAGAGAAAACTACATTACCCACAATCCAACGCAAGCTCCGGAGACATCGCTGTTGGCAACCCTACCCAGCCCCCGCCGAGGATTACAATGACTAAATCAATTGATTGGCAACTGACTGAGTACACAGCTGCTGAAGTTAATGTTCAATTATGAAGAAAAGCAAACAAAACCTGTAAAAATTAATAAACATATCTCATCCCACATTTTTCAATCAATTAACACCACACAACTTGCTCCACTGGATGTTCAGACGGTAATTCACAAACTCATTGACCAGATTGTTGAATTATCAAAATCGTGCTTACAATGCATCAAAATCTTTTACAAATGTTTTACGATACGATATGAATGTACAAAATTAACATTGGAATGTCAACTTTCTTGTTGTCCTCCTATTCGCTCGCTTATTGCTCCTAAACTTGTCGGAAATTGCCTGGCCCCGCCTCATCGCTGCGAAGCAGCTTTAACCCTCTTAGCGCCAAAGTCGCATTTCTGCGACAAGCTGCGTTACTGATTAAAATAGTGATTTTATGATATTTCCACGCTGAAACCTCGATTTTCCTGCCACCACTAGATGGCAGACATGTATAGCTTTGCTCTCGATTCAGTATGACACCATCTTCCAATGCAATATAGTTGAGAAAATCTCATTACGAGTTCCCTATTTTATACACGGGGCGCGCTAGCGCTCCTCAATACCATATGTTCTTTAGGACGGCATATTTCTGAAATAGTTTGACCTAGAGACAAGCGGTTTTTTACCTGTAAAAGTAGACAAATTGCGCTGTCTGGCAAGCTTCGGTTTATCCATTTGTGTAGCCGACTTCCGTATTTAGGTACAACCACAAAGTTGTAAACAATGGGGATAGGTTGCTTTGCCTGGTGCAGTAGCCTACTTTGTCTATCCCTGTGGATGGGGATCTACAACTACTCGAAAATACCAGGATGGAGAGTTCGATTGCAAGATAGCCTACCGTCTAAAGTTGAGTTTTTGCGTCGTGTTTGTACAAATAACACATCCCACGTACAACAAAATAATCTCGACAAATCTAGCGACTTTTCCTGGTCATTTGGGAATGATTTAGATGACGAAGCCCTGCGCATTCCGTGGTTCACGTTACAACCGATTTCACCAGAGCTGAGGGTAAGTCTCTCTCCATGACACTCGGCCAGTCTGACTATAGCGTCATATTTCCAGCTCAGACACCGCGGCCGCTCGCAGCCTGCACATGAATCACGCGCGCACAACTTATGACCAATCACAACAATGATTTTGTACAGTTACAGTAAGCACAGTATATTTATAGATATGTTTTTGTCCTCTCTCACGTTTACTATAAATACACACGACGACTGTTCATTCAGTTGTGGGTTGAGCGGAGCAGAGTTATTGAGAGAGCGAGTCAGCAGAATTTAGTAGATTATTGCGTTGGAAAAACGCCAAATGGCTGCCATAAGGTTATATTGTGAGCAAGTTTTGGATGATATTTGTCCATGGGGCTGGTAGAGAAATCAGAGATTGAGGATTACTGGGCACAGTTTTGGCCAACTTTTACACCTGGATTTGGCAAAGTGATCTAGGAACAGATTTGAAATCATCCCGTCATTTCTGCATTTTGTAAACAATTATGAGTAGGCCTATGTTGAGAGGGGACAGCAGGGCCAGTGTGTGGCTCTGTGTGCTGTGCCTTGCAATGAGAGGTACCACACTCTGAAAAACTAAACAGTGTCACCTGGATAGATAGGTACACTGGATAGATAGGTACACAGGCCTCTGCGGCTAAGAGACGCCTTCTGTTTACATGAGTGATGCTACTATGTGGCATAGTAATTAGTTTGTTTACTACTGTTGGCTTACCATTTTCTGTTTCCCTGTTCATTTGATGTTTGGATAACATAACAAATGGACAGAGGTGGGGAAATTTGTTGAAATAAGTTCAAATTGATTCAAAATATCCCATATTTCCTTGAAAAATGGCATAATTCAAGTTGGCCGCCACCCTATGACATCATAATATGCAAATTAGTTGGATAAATTTAGACCCAACATAAACTTTGGATCATTCTCAACATTTGTCTAATTTACAGTGAGTCTCTATCTCTAACCACTTTAAAGCCACACTCTTTTGAAATTTCGATGTCAAAATATTGTTTAAAAAGAAAAAAAACCTGGCGCCAAGAGGGTTAATTATTATTATTATTCTCCTTCCACTGAAGTCTAACTTCCCATGAACAAAAAATCACCAAAATTTGCACATAGCTCTAGTACTATATCCAAAGTCCGCAACCTGCATTGTAGGTCAAAAAACCTGAAGGTGGCGCTACAGCAACAGTCTAAAGTTTAAAACTTAAAGAAATCATAACAAATCAGCCATAGGTGCTATCACTGTAAAACCACCACGTGAATGTAGTCCCAAGTGAGACAAAACTTTCATATGCTTTGACCTTGCAGGAATTTTGAAGTCCATCACTCTGATTTCTTCATAAACTGTAAAACCTATCAAACCTATCTCCTCCCACATTTTTTGTTCAATTGACACCAAAATCGATCTACTGTATCTTCAGACTGTCCTTACCAAACGATCCTCACAGATTTTTGAAATATGAAAAATAGAGCCCACAGCACTTCAAAAAGTTTTACTGTTAACAGTTCTGTATAGTTCCTATTAATTCTCGCCAAATCAATGTCTGATCATCCTCATAAAGAGTGACAACATTGGCCACATATCCAAGATGTAGTATGATTTTTTTCAGAATTTTATCTCAAAAATTGAATTTTTAAAAATATGTTTAATTCTGTCCTCTGAAACCAACACTTCATACAGAGAAAACTACATAACCCACAATCCAACGCAAGCTCCACGAATCTGAGACATCGCTGTTGGCAACCCTACCCAACCCCCGCCGAGGATTACAATGACTAAATTGATTGATTGGCAACTGACTGAGTACACAGCTGCTGAAGTTAATGTTCAATTATGAAAAAAAAAAGCTAACAAAACCTGTAACCCACATTTTTCAATCAATTAATACTAAAGTTGCTACACTGGATCTTCAAACTGTCATTCACAAACTCATTGACCAGATTATTGAATTATCAAAATTGAGCTTACAATGCATTAAAATGTTTTACTTATTATTATTATTCTCCATCTTCCACTGAAGTCTAACTTCCTGTGGACAAAAAATCACAAAAATGTGCACATAGCTCCAGTACTAAACCCAAAGTCCTCAACCTGCATTGTAGGTCAATAAAGCTGAAGGTGGCGCTACAGCAAAAGTCTAAAGTTTAAAACTTTAAAAAATCATAACAAATCAGCCATAGGTGCCATCACTGTAAAACCACCACGTGAATGTAGGCCCAAGTGAGACAAAACTTTCATACACTCTGACCTTGCAGGAATTTTGATTATTATTATTATTCTCCATCTTCCACTGGAGTCTAACTTCCCGTGGACAAAAAATCACCAAGATTTGCACATAGCTCCAGTAGTATACCCAAAGTCCTCAACCTGCATTGTAGGTCAATAAACCTGAAGGTGGCGCTACAGCAACAGTCTAAAGTTTAAAACTTAAAAAAATCATAACAAATCAGCCATAGGTGCTATCACTGTAAAACCACCACGTGAATGTAGGCCCAAGTGAGACAAAACTTTCATACGCTTTGACCTTGCAGGAATTTTGAAGTCCATCACTCTGATTTCTTCATAAACTGTAAAACCTATCAAACCTATCTCCTCCCACATTTTTAGTTCAATTGACACCAAAATTGATCTACTGTATCTTCAGACTGTCCTTACCAAACGATCCTCACAGATTTTTGAAATATGAAAAATTGAGCCCACAGCACATCAAAAAGTTTTACTGTTAACAGTTCTGTATATAGTTCCTATTAATTCTCGCCAAATCAATGGCTGATCGTCCTCATAAAAAGTGACAACATTAGCCACATATCCAAGATGTAGTATGATTTTTTTTTAGAATTTTATCTCAAAAATAGAATTTTTTAAAATATGTTTAATTCTGTCCTCTGAAACCAACACTTCATACAGAGAAAACTACGTTACCCATAAACCAACACAAGCTCCACGAATCGGAGACATCGCTGTTGGCAACCCTACCCAACCCCCGCCGAGGATTACAATGACTAAATCGATTGATTGGCAACTGACTGAGTACACAGCTGCTGAAGTTAATGTTCAATTATGAAGAAAAGCAAACAAAACCTGTAAAAATTAATAAACATATCTCATCCAACATTTTTCAATCAATTAACACCAAACTTGCTACACTGGATCTTCAGACTGTAATTCACAAACTCATTGACCATTGTTGAATTATCAAAATCGAGCTTACAACGCATCAAAATGTTTTACAAATGTTTTACGATACGAATGTACAAAATGAACATTGGAATGTCAACTTTCTTGTTGTCCTATTCTCTCGCTTATTGCTCCTAAACTTGTCGGAAATTGCCTGGCCCCGCCTCATCGCTGCGAAGCAGCTTTAATTAGGGGCCAGGCAGCGTAGCTGCCGGAACCCTATTGTATTTGCCTATATTATTATTATTATTATTATAATTATTATTATTCTCCATCTTCCACTGAAGTCTAACTTCCCATGGACAAAAAATCACCAAAATTTGCACATAGCTCCAGTACTATACCCAAAGTCCTCAACCTGCATTGTAGGTCAATAAAGCTGAAGGTGGCGCTACAGCAACAGTCTAAAGTTTAAAACTTAAAAAAATCATAACAAATCAGCCATAGGTGCTATCACTGTAAAACCACCACGTGAATGTAGTCCCAAGTGAGACAAAACCTTCATACACTTTGACCTTGCAGGAATTTTGAAGTCCATCACTCTGATTTCTTCATAAACTGTAAAACCTATCAAACATATCTCCTCCCACATTTTTTGTTCAATTGACACCAAAATGAATATACTGTATCTACAGACTGTCCTTACCAAAGGATCCTCACAGATTTTTGAAATATAAAAAATTGAGCCCACAGCACATCAAAGAGTTTCACTGTTAACAGTTTTGTATACAGTTCCTATTAATTCTCGCCAAATCAATGTCTGATCATCCTCATAAAAAGTGACAACATTGGCCACATATCCAAGATGTAGTATGATTTTTTTCAGAATTTTATCTCAAAAATTGAATTTTTTAAAATATGTTTAATTCTGTCCTCTGAAACCAACACTTCATACAGAGAAAACTACGTTACCCACAATCCAACGCAAGCTCCACGAATCGGAGACATCGCTGTTGGCAACCCTACCCAACCCCCGCCGAGGATTACAATGACTAAATCGATTGATTGGCAACTGACTGAGTACACAGCTGCTGAAGTTAATGTTCAATTATGAAAAAAAAGCTAACAAAACCTGTAACCCACATTTTTCAATCAATTAACACTAAAGTTGCTACACTGGATCTTCAAACTGTCATTCACAAACTCATTGACCAGATTATTGAATTATCAAAATTGAGCTTACAATGCATCAAAATGTTTTACTTATTATTATTATTCTCCATCTTCCACTGAAGTCTAACTTCCTGTGGACAAAAAATCACCAACATTTGCACATAGCTCCAGTACTATACCCAAAGTCCTCAATCTGCATTGTAGGTCAATAAAGCTGAAGGTGGCGCTACAGCAACAGTCTAAAGTTTAAAACTTTAAAAAATCATAACAAATCAGCCATAGGTGCCATCACTGTAAAACAACCACATGAATGTAGTACCAAGTGAGACAAAACTTTCATACACTCTGACCTTGCAGGAATTTTGAAGTCCATCACTCTGATTTTTTCATAAACTGTAAAACCTATCAAACCTATCTCCTCCCACATCTTTTGTTCAATTGACACCAAAATTGATATACTGTATCTTCAGACGGTCCGTACCAAACGATCCTCACAGATTATTGAAATATGAACAATTGAGCCCACAGCACATCAAAAGGTTTTACTGTAAACAGTTCTGTATACAGTTCCTATTAATTCTTGCCAAATCAATGTCTGATCATCCTCATAAAAAGTGACAACATTGGACACATATCTAAGATGTAGTGTGATTTATTTCAGAATTTTATCTCAAAAATTGAATTTTTAAAAATATGTTTAATTCTGTCCTCTGAAACCAACACTACATACAGAGAAAACTACATTACCCACAATCCAACGCAAGCTCCGGAGACATCGCTGTTGGCAACCCTACCCAGCCCCCGCCGAGGATTACAATGACTAAATCGATTGATTGGCAACTGACTGAGTACACAGCTGCTGAAGTTAATGGTCAATTATGAAGAAAAGCAGACAAAACCTGTAAAAATTAATAAACATATCTCATCCCACATTTTTCAATCAATTAACACCACACAACTTGCTCCACTGGATGTTCAGACTGTAATTCACAAACTCATTGACCAGATTGTTGAATTATCAAAATCGAGCTTACAATGCATCAAAATGTTTTACAAATGTTTTACGATACGATATGAATGTACAAAATTAACATTGGAATGTCAACTTTCTTGTTGTCCTCCTATTCGCTCGCTTATTGCTCCTAAACTTGTCGGAAATTGCCTGGCCCCGCCTCATCGCTGCGAAGCAGCTTTAATTATTATTATTATTATAATTATTATTATTCTCCATCTTCCACTGAAGTCTAACTTCCCGTGGACAAAAAATCACCAAAATTTGCACAAAGCTCCAGTCCTATACCCAAAGTCCTCAACCTGCATTGTAGGTCAATAAACCTGAAGGTGGCGCTACAGCAACAGTCTAAAGTTTAAAACTTTAAAAAAATCATAACAAATCAGCCATAGGTGCCATCACTGTAAAACCACCACGTGAATGTAGTCCCAAGTGAGACAAAACTTTCATACGCTTTGACCTTGCAGGAATTTTGAAGTCCATCACTCTGATTTCTTCATAAACTGTAAAACCTATCAAACCTATCTCCTCCCACATTTTTTGTTCAATTGACACCAAAATCGATCTACTGTATCTTCAGACTGTCCTTACCAAACGATCCTCACAGATTTTTGAAATATGAAAAATAGAGCCTACAGCACTTCAAAAAGTTTTACTGTTAACAGTTCTGTATACAGTTCCTATTAATTCTCGCCAAATCAATGTCTGATCATCCTCATAAAAAGTGACAACATTGGCCACATATTCAAGATGTAGTATGATTTTTTTCAGAATTCTATCTCAAAAATTGAATTTTTTAAAATATGTTTAATTCTGTCCTCTGAAACCAACACTTCATACAGAGAAAACTACGTTACCCACAATCCAACGCAAGCTCCACGAATCTGAGACATCGCTGTTGGCAACCCTACCCCACCCCCACCGAGGATTACAATGACTAAATCGATTGATTGGCAACTGACTGAGTACACAGCTGCTGAAGTTAATGTTCAATTATGAAAAAAAAGCTAACAAAACCTGTAACCCACATTTTTCAATCAATTAACACTAAAGTTGCTACACTGGATCTTCAAACTGTCATTCACAAACTCATTGACCAGATTATTGAATTATCAAAATTGAGCTTACAATGCATCAAAATGTTTTACTTATTATTATTATTCTCCATCTTCCACTGAAGTCTAACTTCCTGTGGTCAAAAAATCACCAAAATGTGCACATAGCTCCAGTACTATACCCAAAGTCCTCAACCTGCATTGTAGGTCAATAAAGCTGAAGGTGGCGCTACAGCAACAGTCTAAAGTTTAAAACTTTAAAAAATCATAACAAATCAGCCATAGGTGCTATCACTGTAAAACCACCATGCGAATGTAGTCCCAAGTGAGACAAAACTTTCATACACTCTGACCTTGCAGGAATTCTGATTATTATTATTATTCTCCATCTTCCACTGAAGTCTAACTTCCCGTGGACAAAAAATCACCAAAATTTGCACATAGCTCCAGTACTATACCCAAAGTCCTCAACCTGCATTGTAGGTCAATAAACCTGAAGGTGGCGCTACAGCAACAGGCTAAAGTTTAAAACTTTAAAAAATCATAACAAATCAGCCATAGGTGCTATCACTGTAAAACCACCACGTGAATGTAGGCCCAAGTGAGACAAAACTTTCATACGCTTTGACCTTGCAGGAATTTTGAAGTCCATCACTCTGATTTCTTCATAAACTGTTAAACCTATCAAACCTATCTCCTCCCACATTTTAGTTCAATTGACACCAAAATTGATCTACTGTATCTTCAGACTGTCCTTACCAAACGATCCTCACAGATTTTTGAAATATGAAAAATTGAGCCCACAGCACATCAAAAAGTTTTACTGTTAACAGTTCTGTATATAGTTCCTATTAATTCTCGCCAAATCAATGTCTGATCATCCTCATAAAAAGTGACAACATTAGCCACATATCCAAGATGTAGTATGATTTCTTTCGGAATTTTATCTCAAAAATTGAATTTTTTAAAATATGTTTAATTCTGTCCTCTGAAACCAACACTTCATACAGAGAAAACTACGTTACCCACAGTCCAACGCAAGCTCCACGAATCTGAGACATCGCTGTTGGCAACCCTACCCCACCCCCGCCGAGGATTACAATGACTAAATCGATTGATTGGCAACTGACTGAGTACACAGCTGCTGAAGTTAATGTTCAATTATGAAGAAAAGCAAACAAAACCTGTAAAAATTAATAAACATATCTCATCCAACATTTTTCAATCAATTAACACCAAACTTGCTACACTGGATCTTCAGACTGTAATTCACAAACTCATTGACCATTGTTGAATTATCAAAATCGAGCTTACAACGCATCAAAATGTTTTACAAATGTTTTACGATACGAATGTACAAAATGAACATTGGAATGTCAACTTTCTTGTTGTCCTATTCTCTCGCTTATTGCTCCTAAACTTGTCGGAAATTGCCTGGCCCCGCCTCATCGCTGCGAAGCAGCTTTAATTATATTTGCCTTTTGGTTGACAACGAAAGAGGGAGAGGGGGATGGAGAGAAGGAGAGAGAAACGAAGTTCACAGAGAGAGAGAGAGAGAGAGAGGGAGAAAGAGAGAGAGAGAGAGAGAGAGAGAGAGAAAGGGAGAGAGAGAGAGAGAGAGAGAGAGAGAGAGAAAGCGAGCAAGAACCAGGTGAGAAAGTGGACGTAGTGAAGACAACGTACTGTAAGGCAGCTTCTGTTTTGCCTACATTCTAATCATAGAATAGAATCACCCCTGTTGGACACTGCTGAAACTGTACTGGGAGTCAGTTACTCTACATGACTGTCCTAACACAGCTACGAACACAGAAGGGTACTTTATCGCTCTGTTAGCACTGTAAACC
The DNA here is from genome assembly GCF_949987555.1 of Borostomias antarcticus. Classification (NCBI taxonomy): domain Eukaryota; kingdom Metazoa; phylum Chordata; class Actinopteri; order Stomiiformes; family Stomiidae; genus Borostomias; species Borostomias antarcticus. The sequence continues at coordinate 15,112,305 of NC_140251.1, forward strand.
AGGCCAGGAAATATCCAGCCTGTAATTACACTCAAATACAGAAGGTAAGGAAGTGAACAAACATTCCTGATCAGAGTACTACCCACGCGTTAATACCAGGGACTAAATGTATTACTTTTACATTAGCCGCCCTTCCGACTGAGCTAATTTACATAAGCCTCGTTGTCCCCAGTACAAACCTCTACCATACAAACTTACATTAGCCACCTGGTCTCCTCTACAAACTCAACATTTCCTCAGGTAAACCAGTCCGCGTACAGGTGTATGCGACCATTATATTGTCTAACTTCACACCCTTTTTCCATGTTCACCAATCACTCGACAGACAGTCTTGGTCATGTTGTCCTGATGACGTTCTCTGATGTTCTCAGAGTCTCTGAGGTCAGTAGGAAACCGTTGGCGTGCCTTGGCATATCCTGGCGATGTCCTGCGGTCTTTCACCTGGGTGAGCTGAACGTGTTGTTGTGTCATCCCCCAACCCTTTACAGAAACTGGCTGCCTTGCATGCTAGGCCCCGAGCCCTGAGCCCCTCTCCCCCTCTGTCAACACAGGTGACAAAAGTACTGTATGTGCGGTAGGGCTGCACGATTATGACAAAAAATAATAATTGCGATTATTTGCTTCAAAATGGTAATTGCGATTAATAATTGCGATTCTTATTTAATATATAATATTAATATATAATAACCTAAATGCTCCCAAATCACGGACGTTGATCCCTTTCTTGCTACTAACTCACTGACCTCGTTTTCGCTCATTTTTTCACTACTCACGGCTGCAGGTACTCTTGTGACACTGGTCTTGACCTACTGCTATCTGTCTTCTCAGTGAAATTGCTGCGCACAGCGCACTCAGCGGGAACGCATGTGATTGGTCAGACAGCATAAGCGCCTGTTAAATCGACCGTGTAGTCTTAGCACACTCAATTCAAAGAAAAAATATTAATCACATTAATTGCGGCAGAGCTGGTTGATGCTGCTAGGGAAAGGGATGTCTGGGGCCCCCTGCTGGAGCTGCTGCCTCCGCGACCCGACCCTGGATAAGCGGATGAAGATGATGATGATGATGATGACATTAATTGCGGCCTTTTGCGATTAGTTAATCGCGGAGGTCATAATCGCGATTTCGATTCATTCACGATTAATTGTGCAGCCCTAATGTACGGAGCTGCACCGAACTGACCTGGTTTTAGTCTTAGTAGTTCATACCTGGAATAGGGGATAAGGCTAGCCTGTATAAAAGGGCTTGATGCTGCCTAGTAATGGAAATAAGTTGATGTGCCCCTTAATACACAACAAAAAAAACAACTAAATGAAGAACAATAAATGTTAATTTTATCTTATTTGGGTTCTGTTTTTAATAGGTTTTTGTGCGGAGATCTGACAAAACCATTCTCACATTGACTAGGGACAGAATTGGATTCCCACAATGAGAACCGTGATGAAATCCCTCCATCAAACCTACTGCATGATGTCATGTGTTTGTTTTCCACCACCAGCATTCAGTGGTGACATTGACGTGTCAGTGATGATGAGGGTAGAGAGAGTGGGCTGAGGGTGTGCATGTCCATGCCCCAGGGTCACCCCTATGGCAGCATGAGATGACACACACAGCCTCATACCAGAGAAGTGCGCTGTACTGCCATTTTGGGGCCACGGTACGGGCACCACGGAGACAACCCCAACACAGGCAGGGTTTCAGAACAACTCTCCGTCTCCCATTCACACTCGTTCATAGATGGAATGATTCACAGCTAAGGTGAAACCACTCGGTGTTGATCTAGCAGCAGGTTACCAGAGGCCACAGCTCAGCCAGAACTTACAGCAACACGGCATATATGTCTTTCTACGGTGGACATATATCTGCTTCTCATTTCTCTCCCCATGGCTTCCAGAGTGCTCACCCATCCATAGAGCATTGGGAAGCTGAATGTGGAAAGCTGAAATCCATTACATTCCCCCCTCTCTTCGGCAGAATCTTGATATGATTCACAGCTTAGTTTCCAGCGGATGTCTGGCGTGGTACTCCCGGAGTATCGGGCCTGGAAGTGGGAGGTCCCATGGAGCTTTGTTGTGGTGGGAAGGAGCACTGATATCCCTACAGGGATCTCCATCGCAGGGAGCTGTGACTCGGCAGGCTAGCCAACAAGAGGGGCTTTCACCAAGTCCCCTGTGCCTGTAGCTACTGTACTATCACACTTCCCCTATACCTCCACAGGCGGAAATACTCAAGATGCTATCTCTTCTTATCTCTGGTGTAACTCTTCCCATATTTTTCCAATTTCATCTGATGATTGTTTACAGTGGCAACAGTGACTATGATGTCATGTGGCGAGATGGAGAGAAACATAAAGCACCGAGTTGAGTTGTCTCCATAGAAATGTTATTTATCAGGGCGGATGCACGGTATCCCAGGAACCAGGATAATGTGCTGGCAACCACAACACATGGCTAGCATTATGAGACGATCCAAAAGTGATGTGTTCAGTATTGTACTGTGCAAAATGGAATGTACCCACAGTATACACTAAAGCAGTGACTGAATGAAAATGCTCAGAGGATAACCAACTTATTCAAAACACATTTAAGCTATTTTCAGGGTTGCCTGAGCTGGAAGGGTGACTGAGACCGAGTTGATGCTAAAGCCAAATTAGAGTGAAGGGAAAATAAATTACGACCACACAGACTTTGGTTTGGACGCAATGGGTTGTTTACTGCCAAGAACAGCAACACGGAGCTTGGAACAAGATCATTTCAACACTCTCCGAACAGAACCTTAGCTTTTTCGCTTTCAGAACACCACATACAATACACTGCCTATCCTTTGACTGGAACCAAATAGATTTCTTAAGTATAGAGAGCTACAGGTAGGACATGCCTGGGCCATATACTAGTTAACATGTATCACCATATAAGAAAGATGTTTCCAGAGTTATACTCCTACCCCAGGGGACAGCCCCCCCTATATTTTAGGTGAGGTAAAAACCCCTCCTCAGTTTTGTCAATGGGAATCTACTCCAGCCAACATGAATCTTAACCTATGACAGCAGTTCACGGGTCCCTGTTGGAAGGGGTCAGCAGGGGGTTGTAGTTCTTTCAAGAACAAACTAACGTAGATATCTCAACAGTGGCCATCACTCTCATAGAACAGAACATACAAGACAAGCGAAACAATGACTGTGTTTAACCCCACAGTCTCAACATTCATCCCACATGTGTGTGGGTCTTTTGGTGGTTCCCTTGAGGTATGGGGAGTAAACCGCCTGATAGTTGTGTGGTGGGGGACAGCTTATGTCTCCCCTCAGCCCCGGGGCTGTCCGCCTGGTTCCCAGCCGGTGAGGCCTGCCCTCCCACCTACAAGGTTCACCACTTGGTGAACTCAGAGCCTGCCTGGGGTTCAGAGGTCAATGGCCTGGGGCCAGGCCACAACGGCAGCAGCTACAGTTAATCATGATACTCTTAGAATTTGATTCAACCGTGCTGTTTATGGCTTTGCTGTGTAGGGATACTGTACACAGTGGTGTAGTGATACACTGTTCATCAATCAATCAATCAAGCAAGTAATTAATCAATCAAACTTTTTTTTTAATTTGTATCACACATTTCAGACATGAATGCAACACAATGCACTTCACAACAAAATACAAATTTAATAAATAATACATATATTAAAAGGCCACAAGACAAAATCTAAAAAAATGTAATACATACATAAATACATTAATTAATAAATAGTAAGAATAACGAAAATAAAAAATAAAAAATAAAACTAGTGTGTGTAAAAGAGACTAACAACCTAAGAACATCCCAAAGCGAGACTAAAATGGTGTTTTAAGAACTTATTTTAAAATCTCCCCAGTTTCGGCCCCCTCAAGCTCTCTGGCACCCTATTCCAGAGGCTGGGGTGTAAAAGCTAAAAGCTTCCAGCTGCCTCTCCATATGTTTAAGTCCTCCCAGACCTCGGTACAGTTAGAAGGCCATCTCTCTTCCTCTCCTCTTTCTCTCCCTCTCCCCCTCCTCCATCTCTCTCTCCCTCTCCCCCTCCTCCATCTCTCTCTCCCCCTCCTCCATCTCTCTCCCTCTCCCCCTCCTCCATCTCTCTCCCTCTCCCCCTCCTCCATCTCTCTCTCCCTCTACCCCTCCTCCATCTCTCTCCCTCTCCCCCTCCTCCATCTCTCTCTCCCTCTACCCCTCCTCCATCTCTCTCCCTCTCCCCCTCCTCCATCTCTCTCTCCCTCTCCCCCTCCTCCATCTCTCTCTCTCTCCCCCTCCTCCATCTCCAACACCAGAGGACCGCAGGACTCTACAGAGCGCATACCTCAACAGCATGTCTGACATACAGTACATTGTGGCGCACAGTCATGAATTTATTTAAAAACGAATAAAATGATCTTTAAATTAGAATTAGACTGAAACTCACTGGTCAGTATCAATCAATCAATCAAAGCTTTATTTATATAGCGCATTTCATACCCAGAGGCAACACAATGCGCTTTACAGAGAACAAGGGAGGTGGGCAGACATCCCACCCCTACATATTCCAGAGGGAAGCAAAAAAACAGTAATCACCCGAGGGCCAGATAAGTGAGCTGTAAAAATTCTTCCCTGACCCCTCTCAACGAGGCGATCGAGCAAGCTCCTGGAGTATGTTTGTCTACCGGCTAAGAACATTTATAGAGCAATAAATAACATTAAATTACATTTTCAGATTAAGAGAGGCTAATAACATCATAGGAGAGACATGGCAAACATTGGTGTATGTCTGTGTGTGCATAAATGTGCCTGGGCCCAGATAGAGGCAGGGGTTTGGGTAGGGTGGGGGGTAGGAAAAGGATACGGACCCGGGTTAGGGTGAGGGGAAGGGGATCTGAGCCCAGGACTGGTGTATGTCAGTGTGTGTGTGAGTGTGCCTGGGTCCAGGTAGAGGCAGGGGTCAGGGGTAGGGTTGGGGTAGGAAGAGGATACGGACCCGGGGTAGGGTGAGGGGAAGGGGGTACTGGACCAGGCCTAAGGCCGGAAGTGGACTGTTGTATGTCTGTGTGTGTGTGTGTGTGTGTTAACTAATTTGCTACGACATCTGCAGCAGATACAGGGGCATCCATCGGACTCAGGGTGGTCCATTGGCGACAGCGGGGCATCCACTGGACCTGGTTAGAAGATAGGAGGGAGAGAGAGAGGCACTAGGGAGAGGGGAGGCAGAACAGGGTTAGTAGCACACGGAGCCATATATAGAGCAATACATTACGTCAAACTACATTTTCAGAGCAAGAAAGGCTAAGAGCATCATGGGAGAGGTGTGGCAAACACTAATGTGTGTGTGTGTGTGCGTGCCTGGGCCCCGATAGAGGCAGGGGTTGGGGTAGGGTGGGGGGTAGGAAAAGGATACGGACCCGGGTTAGGGTGAGGGGAAGGGGATCTGAGCCCAGGACTGGTGTATGTCAGTGTGTGTGTGAGTGTGCCTGGGTCCAGGTAGAGGCAGGGGTCTGGGTTAGGGTTTGGGTAGGAAGAGGATACGGACCCGGGTTAGGGTGAGGGGAAGGGGGTACTGGACCCAGGCCTAAAGTGGACTGTTGTATGTCTGTGTGTACGTGTGTGTGTGTTAACTAATTTGTTACGACATCTGCAGCAGACACAGGGGTATCTATCGGTCTCAGGGTGGTCTGCTGGTGACAGTGGGGCATCCACTGGACCTGGTTAGAAGATAGGAGGGAGAGAGAGAGGCACTAGGGAGAGGGGAGGCAGAGCAGGGTTAGTAGCACACAGAGCCATATATAGAGCAGTACATTACATCAAACTACATTTTTAGAGCAAGAAAGGATAAGAGCATCATGGGAGAGGTGTGGCAAACCCTGATGTGTGTCTGTGTGTGTGTGCGTGCCTGGGCCCAGATAGAGGCAGGGGTCAGGGGTAGGGTGGGGGGTAGGAAGAGGATACGGACCCGGGTTAGGGTGAGGGGGAGGGGATCTGAGCCCAGGACTGGTGTATGTCTGTATGTGTGTGAGCGTGAGTGTAGGTGTGCCTGGGTCCAGTTAGAGGTAGGGGTCAGGGGTAGGGTTGGGGTGGGAAAAGGATACGGACCCGGGGTAGGGTGAGGGGAAAGGGAACTGGGCCCAGGTCCAGGCCTAAGCTGGGTGTGGACTGGTGTGTGTCTGTGTGTACGTGTGTGTTAACTAGGTACTACAACATCCACAACTGACACGGGGGTAACTATTGTCTGCGGGCGACAGTGGGGCATCTACTGGACCAATGTATATAGAGGATTCACAGGTAGGTTTGAGGCTGCCTTTCTGTGTCTCAAGTTCCTAGCTAGTGATTGTAGGCTAGGTCGAAAAGGTATGTCTTGAGGTCTCGCTTGAAGACCTCCGTTGTTTCGGCCCTTCTTAGGCACTCCGGTAGGGTGTTTCCAGAGGTTGGGGGCATAGAAACTAAAAGCTGCCTCTCCGTGTTTCTTGGTCCTGGCTTTTGGAACTGTTAAGAGTTCAGTACCTGAGGATCTGAGTGGTCTGTTGGGCATGTACTTAACAAGCATGTTTGAAATATATTCTGGTGAGTGATTGTGGAGAGATTTATAGACTAGTAGTAGTATTTTAAAGTCTATTCTAGAGTTGACTGGTAACCAGTGTAGTGATTTTAAGGCTGGTGTGATGTGTGCCCTTCGTCTAGTCTTAGTGAGGACTCGTGCTGCAGCATTCTGTATCATTTGTAGCTTAGAGATTGCTTTCTTTGGTAGGCCTGATAGTAGAGCATTGCAGTAGTCCAGCCTGCTTGTGATGAAAGCATGCATTAATCTTTCGGTGTCAGCCTGAGAGAGAAAGGGTTGCACCTTGGCAATGTTCCTTAGGTGGTAGAAAGATGTCTTTGTAATATTCTTTATGTGGTTTTCAAAATTAAGATCTGAGTCAAGTATGACACCTAGGTTTTTAGCCTGGCAATTGGTGTCAATTTTCAGAGTTTTTAAGTGCGCAGCTAGTTTCTCTCTTTCAGCTTTTTCTCCAATGATCAGTACTTCTGTTTTGCCCTGGTTTAGTTGGAGGAAATTATGTGACATCCATAAATTTATATCTGTAGTACACTTGACAAGGCAGTCAACCAAGCTGTAATTACTGGGTGTTACAGAAATATAGAGTTGGGTATCATCTGCGTAGCTATGGTAGCTAATGTTGTGCCTCCTGATGACACTGCCAAGGGGCAGCATGTACAGGCTGAAGAGTAGAGGTCCTAGGATCGATCCTTGGGGCACCCCACAGGTCATTGGGATCTTTCCTGAGCTATAATCACCGAGGGCGACGAAGAAATCCCGACCGGTTAGATAGGTCTTAAGCCAATTTAGGACTGGACCAGAGAGGCCAACCCACTTTTCCAGTCTTTCGGTGAGGATTGCATGATCTATAGTATCAAAGGCTGCACTCAGGTCCAGGAGGACGAGGACAGAAAGCTCTTTGGAGTCAGCATTAATTCTGAGGTCATTTACAACTTTGACTAATGCCGTCTCTGTGCTATGATGGGCGCGGAAGCCGGACTGGAAAAGGTCAAGGGTACAACTTGTAGCTAGGAAATCATTAATCTGTTTGAAAACTATTTTTTCCAGAATTTTACTCAAAAAGGGAAGGTTGGAGATTGGTCTAAAATTGCTAAAAACTGAAGTGTCTAAGTTGTTTTTCTTCAGTACGGGTCTCACCAGAGCAGTTTTAAGTATTGGTGGGAAGACACCTGTAGATAGGGAGTCATTAACAATGGATAAAATGTCATAGGATACAGAGTCAAAAATTGTTTTGAAAAAATCGGTGGGGATGGGATCCAGCAGACATGTGGAGGTTTTGAGTTTGGATACTACTTTCCTCAACATTTCTGTGTCAATCAGTGTAAACAGGCTCATATGTCCATTGCATGGAGGGAGAGGATCTGTAAACGGGATGCATGGCCTTTCCTGGGTGATATTTCTCCTAATATTCATAATCTTATCTCTGAAGTAAGCTGCAAATTCCTCACATTTGGAGGTAGAGAGCAGGTTATCTGGTGTTTTTACGGCAGGGTTTATTAGGCTATCAATTGTTGAGAAGAGCACTCTTGAATTATTTCGATTGATAGATATCAATTTTGAGAAGTGGTCTTTCCTTGCATTTCTTATTGCTTTATTAAAAGCAGAGAGATGATCTTTGAGAATATCATGGTGGACCTGTAGCTTGGTTTTTCGCCATATACGCTCCGAGCTTCTGCAGGTTCTCTTTAGTTGATATGTTTCCTTATTTCGCCATGGAGCTTTATTATTGGTTGTGATCCTTTTCAGTTTAATAGGTGCTACAGAATCCAAGGCTGCCCTTACTCTGGTGTTAAAGGTGGTCGCCAAGTCTTCAATATGTCCTAAGGGCCCCACTTCTGGAGTTGATAAATTGTTTGTGGTCATTATTTCTCTAAAGCTATCGGCTACTGCAGAGGTAAGATAACGTTTTTTGATAAAGCGCTCAGTACTACTTTTGACTTTAGGAACCAATGCAGTGAAGAAGATACAGAAATGGTCGGAGAGAGCGAGGTCACTAATAGAGGAAACAGTGATAGTCAGGCCCTTAGTAATAACTAGATCAAGGGTGTGGCCGCGGTTGTGGGTTGGCTCAGAGATATGTTGGGTAAAATCCATGGAGTTTAGGAGGTTGATAAAGTCCCTAGCTTTCGAGTCCGCCTCAGTGTCTACGTGTATGTTGAAATCTCCAGTGATGATAATCTTATCATAGTTTGTATGGATGATGGACAGGAGTTCTGAAAATTCTGTAGAGAAGGCAGAGCATTGTTTGGGAGGCCTATACACGGTTACTGCCAGAACTGGGGGCTGGCATTTTAGGACAATAGCATGGTATTCAAAAGAGGCGAAATCATCAAAGGAGATGGTCCTGCAGCTGAGGGCATCTGTAGCTATGGTGGCTGTACCTCCACCTTTTTTCCCACTTCTGATAGATTGAAAAAAGCTATAGTTAGGAGGAGAGGCTTCAATGAGGGCTGCTGGTCCATTTATATTTAGCCAGGTTTCAGTTAGGAACATACAGTCTAATTTACGTTCACATATAAGATCATTAATGAGAAAGGTTTTGCTTGGTAGGGACCTGACATTCAGGATCGCCATTGAAATAGCTTCCGGAGAAAAGGGCTGGCTCGCCTGTCTAGTAGGCCTGGATGGTATATTCACTGGGACGGATATCAGGTTTTTTATATTAGATCCACCTGACTGTTTCATTATGGTAATAGGGGTGCGGTGGGAGATAATTCGCTGAATGGCATATATAGGTGGGCAGAATTTTTTTATAGAAGTATAAACGTCGCTATGCCAGGTCTCAGTGAGGGGCAGGGAATCAAGGTCTATGGTGGGGCGCTGGTGAGATGGAGCTGGTGTAGCCCGACCCGCGGGTACAGGAGGTTTATGTTTGGCAGTAGGCTGGTTGAGACGGGTCAGGCTAACCCCACATCAGACGCTGGAGGATCTCAGCGTCAGGTCCATATTCATACTGAGCAGACGGGCACCTGACCTACTAGGATGGAGGCCGTCCCTGGCAAAGAGGTCCGAGTGGTTCCAAAACGTGGTAAAATTATCTATGAAGGGAAGCTTCAACTGGCAGCAGTAGCCTTTCAGCCAGATGTGGAGCTGACGGATCCTACTATATTTGGCATCACCATACCGGGGGGAGGAGAAAGGGCCAGAGATGATGCAGGTCTTTCCTGGTGCCTGAGCAGTGGAGATCAGGTCCTTGAAATCCTCCTTCAGCCGCTCAGACTGCTGGAGCTTGATGTCATTTGTTCCGACATGGATGATAATGGATGAGGCCAGGGGATAATCTGCGAGGAGAGATGGCAGAACAGTCCTGATGTCCGAGACCTTAGCTCCTGGGAAGCAGCACGTCCGGGCTTTCGGGACCACTACATTGCGCACCATGGATGATCCGATGACGAGCACAGATGGGGGGGCGGGATCAGTGGCGGGCCCACTGGGCTTAGGGGACTTCCTTTGCTGCCTCACACCTGAAGGCCAAGTGGTAGAGGGTGGGGGCCGGGGGTCCCCTCGGTGGACTGGGCTATGCTTAGGCCGGGGAGCAGGCTTATTAGCCTGGCTATAATGCGGATCACTAACCGGAGAGGTGTGGGTGGGCTGCGGAGTATGGGTATGGTATTGAGGAGGGCTGGGTGTGAAATGATCCTCAGTTGCAGGGAGCCAGGACGAGGAGCTGATGCTAGTATCCTTGGACCTCTTGGATTCAGGCTCGGCCAGTAAAGTAAAGCTATTCCTCAGTTGGAGGGTGTCGTCGTCGGAGTGTTGGGAGGGGCCCCTGGAGGTTTCCCTTCCTCGTTTCCTCCTAGCAGTGGTCCAAGGGGTGGAGCTTAAATGCATGGGTTCTGCTCTGAGTCTGGGCCAGGATTTCTCACTCAGGGGGAGATCAAAATCCACATTCCCACCCTCGGGTGCCGCCGACGGTGGAGCAGTGGGAGGCTGGACGTCGACATCTGGGTTGGGTAGCATAGAGTCCAGGTAATTTTCGCCTTGATGTATAGAGTGTAGAGTAGAGATCCTTCCTTCCAACTCTGAGATTTTTTGGCTACGCTGGAGGCAACCCGAGCAGTTAGGGGCGGGGGGGTGTAGAGCCATCGCGAGACTCGTTAAAATAATATAATAATAATTGCGGAATTAAGATAAAACCGCCAATCTATTTGCTAAAGGCGATGCTAGCGGGGAGAGGGAGTGCTATTTATTTTGTAATGCTAACGGGGAGGTAGGGCTACTTACTTAGCCGTGCTAGCAGGGGGAGTGGGGCTGCTAGCTAGCAGTGCTAGCCGGGAGAGTGGGGGCTACTTACCTTGTAGTGCTGGTAATACTCACGCGATCTAGTAGACTCAGTACTCATGCTGCTGCATTCTGTATGTCTTGCAGCTGACCTGCTTTCTTGGGTAGGCCATACTGAGTATTGCAGTAATCAAGTCTGCTTGTGATAAAAGCATGGACTTTTATTTGTGTCCGCTAGAGAGCAAAATGGGCGCACATTGGCTATGTTTCTGGGGTGGTAAATAGTTTTGGTCATATTCTTACTATGTGCTTCAAAATTAACATCAGAACATATACATTTACACCTAGGTTTTTCACCTGGTTTTTAGTATTTAGTGACTGAATTATAATGTGCAGCCAGATTCTTGCTCTGGTCTTTGGCTCCAATGATGAGAACCTCTGTCTAGTCCTGTTTTAATTGGAGAACGTTTTGAGCCATCCATGTATTTATGTCTGTAATACAGTTAAAAGGTTTTTTGGTGGGGCTAAAATCCTTGGGTGACATAGAGATGTAAAGTGAGTATCGTCTGCATAGCAGTGAAATTAATACCATGTTTCCTAATGAGGCTGCCAAGGGGTAACGTGCTAAACAGTACAGGGCCCAAAATTAAACCTTGAGGAACACCGCATGTTATAGCCACCATCATTGTTGCTGTAGTTTCAATTTTCATATTGATATCTTCTTTCTTTCTTTCTTTCTTTCTTTAATCTAGAGCAGCAGGTATCCGGGGCAACTCTAGAATGGAGCACAAGCTCTTATGCGACGCGAGCAGGTGACTTTCTGTTGCTTAAAGTGCCAAGGGACAAATCTGAACTTGGACAATCGGCCTTCTCGATTAGTGCTCCCTCCACATGGACTGACCTACAAAAGACACTTAAGTCCAGTGCTCTGCCCTCACTCAGACAGTTCAGAGCACAACTTTACAACAACTCTAGTTCCGTCTGTAATTGTTTTTGAAATGTAGGCAAGGCAAGGCAAGGCAAGGCAAGTTTATTTATATAGCACATTTCAGCCACAGGGCAATTCAAGGTGCTTTACATGAGACATTAAAAGCATTAAAACAAAAAGCAAGACATAATAGACATTTAAAACAAAAGGCAGGACAAATTAAAAGCATTAAAACAAAAAGCAAGTCATTATAGACATTTAAACAAAAAGCAGGACAAATAGAATACAGGAATAAAAGTTACAGCATTATTATTGCATTTATTGCTGTAATGTTGTATTTATCATATTGTATTTATTGTTGCATTGTTTGTGATTTATTGTATTTTATTTATTTTCCCTCGATCACATCGCAAATGAGGGCCTACCCTCAATGTATTTCCGAGCCTAAATAAAGGTTATGAATGGATGAATGGATGAATGAATGAACGAATGAATGAATGAATGAATGAATGAATGAATGAATGAATGAATGAATGATGAATGAATGAATGAATGAATGAATGAATAACAATTGCCATACTCTTGATCTTGTTTTTACTCTTGGTTTGAACCTTAATAGTCTTGTGATGAAGGACATCTGTGTTTCTGATGGTCGTAGTTTTGTATTTGATGCTGAGCTTCCAATTATTTGTAAGAATGGAAAGTACCTTTTTTGTACTCGCATCATGAACTTGAAAACTGTTGAAAGGTCTCTTCACCTTGTGAAAACAGTAAAGCTCTTTTCACATCAGACACTGAGGAATTGGCAAACAGCTTTAATAGCTCATGTTTGACTATACTTCCCCTTTGATTGGTATATTGCCTTTTTAAACTAGATCAAAGTTGACCTGGCCTCTATAACACTGTGTTGGCTAAGTTTAGGCCCATCGCCAAGCTGCCTTTTATTTAAAAAATCTTGGAGAAAGTTGTTTATACTCAGTTGAAGTTTTTTCTGGACGAGCATAATATCCTGGAGGTTTTCCAGTCTGGTTTTAAAACCCTGCATAGCACCGAGTCAGCTTTACTAAGGGTTTTTAATGACATTCTCCTGGCCAATGATTCTGGTGATTATGTGATTCTTGTCCTGCTGGACCTAACTGCTACGTTTGATACAGTAGACCACAATATTTTAGTTTCTCGGATGCAGCACCTAGTGGGCATTTGTGGAAGTGCTATGAAATAGTTGAGGTCCTATCTGGCAGACAGAACTATGTGTGTAAGCCTTGCTGGCTCGGAATCCTCCTCCGCTCCTCTGTCATATGGGGTCCCACAGGGCTCAATTTTAGGGCCCCTGCTTTTTTCACTGTCTTTGCTTCCACTGGGTTCCATTCTTAGAAAGCATGGTATCTCTTTCCATTGTTATGCTGACGACAGTCAGATATACTGTATGTGCCACTGAAGAAGAAAGATGCATTCTCAATTAAAACGTTTCTGTTATGTCTTGATGACTATTGTGAAGGACTTGGTTGTAGTGTATTAGATAGAGACTCTAGCTGAGTATCTTATTGGCTGTTTGAAATCGTCCAATCAGATTCACTGTTGTTGCACTGTTAAGGTAGCCACAGATAACGCTTCATGTGCTCCCCACGTTAGTCTACAGTCTACGCTGCTGCATAGCTTAATATATGTAGGGAGAAAGAGCGAGATAATTCTGTAATTCTGTTGAAGCAGGCTACTGTGTGTTCAAATACAAGTAAGTTCATATATATTTCGTATGTATATTCTCTAGTTAAATTCAGATTCGACAGTTAGCCATAGGTTCACTAGCTACGTTAGCCTAGCTACGTCTCATACTTGAGAATGAATGTGAGATCGTGTCCTAGATATTCTGTGTATGGATGGCCCTAAACGTTTTACATTTTAATGAAAAGAAAACAGAAGTGTTGGTGTTTGATCCCAATGGCCCCCGTGAATCCCCCCCTGTTCACTTGGGCCCCTTGGCACTGTACAGTATGTGAAGCCAACAGTTTCAAGCTTGGGTGTTAAGATGGACAGTGATTTTAAATTGTATCGCCAAATTGGTGCCTTACTGTAGTTACAGTAAGTACAGCTTTTTTCATCTGAGGCAGTTGGCAAAGGTGAAGCCCATTCTTGCACGTCAGCACTTTGAAACAGTAATCCTGGCCTTCATTACGTCTGGGCTGGATTACTGTAACACACTTTATCTTGGAGTCAGCCAGTCCTCCCTCGCACGTCTCCAGCTGGTTCAGAATGCTGCTGCTCGTCTTTTAACTGGAGCACATAACACCGATTCTGCCCTCTCTCTACTGGCTGCCTGTACACTTTAGAGTTCATTTTAAGATTATTTTATTTGTTTATAAAATTTTAAATGGTCTCACCCCACCTTACTCTCTGAGCTGCTTCATCCCTACCTCCTGCTCGGCGTCTCAGGTCAGCTGATCAGCTGCTCCTGGAGGTACCGAGGTCGAAGCGGAAGCTCAGAGGGGATAGAGCCTTTTCGGTTGCTGCTCCCAAATTATGGAACGACCTACCTTTGCACATTAGACAGGTCTCCTCACTGTCCATTTTTAAAACTAGTCTTAAAACCCATTTGTATTCCTTGGCGTTCAACCCAGCATGAGACTTTGCTCTTGTTTTACTTGTTCTTATTGTTTGTTTTTTTATAGTTTCCTTGTTTGTTTGTTTATTTATTTTTTATTTAGTTTTAAAGATTACTTATGTACAGCACTTTGTTACAGCTGTGGTTGTTTTGAAAGTGCTCTATAAATAAAGTTAAGGTGAGAGTTGAGTTGATCAAGCACAGGTTCCTCCCAAGGATGCGTCCTTTCCCTCTGCTCTTCCCCCTGTACACGAACAGCTGCACCTCCAGCCACCAGTCTGTCAAGCTCCTGAAGTTTGCGGAGGACACCACCCTCATCAAACTTATCTCTGAGGGTAAGTCTGCCTAGATTGACCAGCTGCTGTCCTGGCCAAAACAACCTGGAGCTCAATGCTCTTAAAGGAGTAGTAAAGGGGAAATGCATGTTTAGCCCTGTTTTAAGGTTACTTATGATCATATACAATGGTTCAGATCAAAACGTTGACAAAACTAGCACTTTTGAGAAAGTCTGATAATTGCTCTACCACCGTTTTGGTCATACAATGGATGTGGGTGGGCACCGTGAAAAATCATTCAAAAAACATGTTAAACTCTCTATTTCAAAGACAAGAAACTCACTGAGGTGTTAGTTGGCATTCTGACATATAATTCGTCATATTCTAGATTCTAGTTCATCTGGAAAGGCTTTTTTAAATATTTAGCATAGAACTATTTAGTCGCAGCACATACGTGCGTAAATCTCCGCAAACAAGGTAGCCTAGCAACATGAACAATAACAATAGCTACCGTAAGTAGTTCCGCTTCCTGAATCCCCTCTGCGGATTGATCTACACATCTACAACGGTCGCGTCAATACAAGTCTATGGATTTCATAAAATGATCAATAAACAGGATTCATACTTTGCGGCGAATTTGATGTCAGAACACCAACGGACACCAATTACCCCTCGGGGAGCTTCGTCTTTGAAATCGAGAGTTTAACATGTTTTTGAATGATTTTTCAAGGTGCCCACCCACATCCATTGTATGACCAAAATGGTGGTAGAGCAATTATCAGACTTTCTCAAAAGTGCTAGTTTTGTCAACGTTTTGATCTGAACCATTGTATATGATCACAAGTAACCTTAAAACAGGGCTAAACATGCATTTTCCCTTTACTACTCCTTTAACTTTAAGATAATGGAGATGGTTGTAGACTTCAGAAACAACCCAGCCCCCCTTATCACTCTGAATGACTCTCCAGTTAACTCCATTGCCTCCTTCCACTTCCTGGGCACCATCATCTCCCGGGACATCAAGTGGTTGCTGTGCATCATGTGATTGTTATTCTTGCATTGTTTTAGAAAGGAGATGCACTTGTGAGTTCTGGCAAGTAGTAGTACATTGGCTTTCCCTACGTTAAATGCAATTATTGTTAGTCTCTTTGGATAAAAGCGTCTGCTAAATGACTGTAATGTAATATAATGTAATGGGAGCTGAACATAAGCTCCCTCGCCAAGAAGACTCAGCAGAGGATGTACTGTACTTCCTGAGGCAGCTGAAGAAATTCAACCTGCCAAAGAAAATGCTGGCACTCTTCTACACCTCCATCAATGAGTCCATCCTCACCTCGTTCCCCGCCACCATTGTATTCTGCATTTGTATTTTATTGTATGTATTGTATTTTGTATTTGCACTGTCATGTCTTTGCGCTGTCCCTTACTGTCCTTGCATCCTATCTATTATCTAATGTCTCCATCAGTGTTATGCACCATCAACCAAAACTAATTCCTAGCACTGTATTCCATTTGCAGAATCTAACTTACAAGTTTATTATCTCTTAATGAAGAACCTGTTCACAAAATTTACAACTGCCACGATTAGACTGTGAGATTGGCATTGGAATCAGGTTTGTCAGGTTCAAATAGTCAGGTCAGCTCTACAGAAAACCTTAGACCATATTATGAATCCTTGTTCAAATGTTTTTTTCTGAATCCTCTTTTGAACAATGTGAGAGGTTTTTGACATTTTATGCAGACAAGACTGACAATATTAGAATCAAGATCACTCTCCCTGCGCATATTATTAATGAATAACCAAACCATTGATATGCTAAATTATTTTGAGCCCAATTCAGCAGATGGCCTCAATAATATTATTTCAAGGCTTCATCCGGTCCCACAGATGTCTTCTTGTCACAGGTTATTTCAAATGTGCACTGTTGTAGTCCAGCCTCTATATTTATATAAATATTTAATACACTTCAGTTTTAAACAATTACAGGCCTATTTCAAAGTTGTCTTTTATTTCTAAAGTCCTTTGAAAGTGGTTTCAAAACAGCTTAATATCTGTAATAAAAATACAATCTTTTTATTTATTTATTTCAATCTGTCGTCTGGGCACATCATAGCACTGAGAGAGCTCTTCTAAAGGTAGGCAATGATACTGTATATTGCTAAATGCAGACTCTGGTGAAAGCACCATTTAGTCCTTCTAGATCTCAATGCACATTTTGATACAATTGACCCCTCTATCCTAACTGACAGACAAAACTAGGTTGGCGTCTCTGGAACTGCATTGAATCGGTTCTTCTCATACTTATCAAACAAACTTTTCTTTCTCAATCTCTATAGGTGATGTTGTGTCCTCAACATCCATGTCAACGTGTGGTGTTCCTCGGTGTTCCTCAAGGTTCCATACCTGTGCCTATTTTGTTCTCTCTCTAGGCTGTATGTTACATCTCTGCAAAATTATTCAAAGCCATAACATATCCTTTCACTTCTTTGCGGACAACACACAATTATGCATATCAGTTAAACCAAATGAAATGAACAAATTGGCTGTTTTGCAAGACTGTTTAGCTGATGTTCAAAGCTGAATGTCTCAAAACTTAATTTTTGATTCTGTGAGCAAAGCATGTCTATAATCAAATCCAGTCCAATTAAGGCCCTCTTGCCCACAATGTGAGATAAGTTTCTAGAAATCATGGAGTAATTTTTTCATACACATCTTAATCTTGAAGAACACACCAAGAAAGTAGGACAATCTTGCTTCTTCCAACTTAGAAACCTTTCAAAAATCTGATCATTCTTGTCACGCTGACCTAGAGATAGCAAGCATAGCATCATTCAGGCCAGCAGAGAGGGTCACCGGAGGGAACCACTATCCAGAACCTTTAAGACTCCAGGACCAGGAAGAAAGCCGGGAAAATCATCTGTGACCCCTCTCACCACATCTTCAAAAGCCCTCATGGAAAAAGGTTTTGGTCTATCAAGGCCAAATCATCACAGCACCTGACCAGGTTCTTCCCCAAGGGGCTCACAAGTGAACTACTCACTAATGTTGCCTGCACTGAATGTCCACTTTACTCTGGGTGAAATACTGGGCTATCTACTGTACATTCTCCATATTCATTTATAACACAATTGTATTTTAATTCATGTACATATAACCTGACATATAGCCTATCATTTATGTATGTACGACTATGTACAAATTCTTAGTCTGATTCTGGCGCATTCTATGCATTCTGAATGACACAACTGTTAGCATAGTCAGTCAGTCAGTCTGTTGGCTGAGCGAAGGACAACCTTTTGCTTTTGACCTGACACCGTCTCATATATTCTGCAGCAACAATAGCTCTACAAGTAATAAAACCTGTACATATACTAAAGGCCTTAAATGGGATACGGTGAAAGGCTAATTACCTTTTAAAGAGGGACAACAAAAACAAAGTGGGCCGTTGCAAATCTTGTCAAGCTTTGGAGAGTGCTCTCATAACAGAGGTGACCCCAGGGTAGAGTAAACATTCCATTTGGCCTTCATGACTCGCCAGTAATTACCCAGACACCCCCAGGGCCTGCTAGCTGTGTGCATTTTACTGGCTACAAACTGCACAAAGAAACAAGCTCGCCTTTTCTCCCAGGTCCACCCACCACCCAATCAAAGAGCATCAGCAGGGGTCTCATAAATCCAAATCCAACTTCATAAAATGTTCTCTCCAAAAAGCAGGAGTATTCTCCACTGCCTAATGAAGGAAGGCCTTTAGGCTATTGGTCACGTTCACTTTTGTTGTTAGCGTGAAATTGCAGAAATTGTAATTCTGTAAAGGGAAAGCAGTGAACTCACCTACCTTAGTAACTTCGACCCAATCCTGTTATTGTTGATCACATTAGACCACGTGTGAAATCAATCCCATACTGAATCAATGTTACATTAATCCCAATATGATTCACTGCTCTCCTATTACATGCAATGCTGTATCGTCAAAATGACTCATTGAGAATAATAAGAGCAGTCTTCAGAGTGGAAGGACTTTGCATTCTAGGCTAAATCCTGAGGTGTGAGGCCTACTTTAACTCATGCACTCGTCTGGGTGCATCATCTGATGACTGCTTGTTACTGTCTGTCTGCCACTCTGTTCCCAAACACACACACACACACACACACACACACAAACAAACAAACAAACATTCACACACACACACACACACACACACACACAGGTCTGATTGTCCCCTGCCTAGTTCCACTCTCTCATCGTCTTGCGCTGCTGTCTGAGGCCTTTGGCCGTGGCTAGAAACCCAATGATAGCAATTTATCTTTACAACATGCTTGGATTCGTCAGGACCACTTATCTTAAGTTACTAATGAGCAGGGGTCTGTTCTACAGTTCTAACGCTGTAGCATTGTGTTCAGGTATGGGTGCTCTAATGGGACATAATGTTTTAGACGGTTCTGTCTACTGATAAGCTGTTTGAGTTTGAAGGAATCAGTTAATTCCCTTAATTGAGTTTTATCTCGTTACTGGCAAAGCAAGATTGCGGTAATCTAGACAGAGTAATACATGTGGGAGACTGTGATGAGCAGAATAAAAGTGATACATGTTTACAGTACATTCAATTCTCGCCATTTTCCCCTCTGAGTCTCAACTAAATGTAAGAGCCTGTTGTCCCCATCACACACACACACTCACACGCACACGCACTCTCTCACACACACACACACACACACACACACACACACACACACACACACACATACACAGCCATCGCCTTGAGCCAGATGTATGTGGATAGCTCACCATGTCTGTGTGTGTGAGATTTTGACAAGGCCTTCCTTAGAGTAGATGAGTCACATGGGGGGTTATAGCTGGCAAAACAAAGCTGCTATCATCAAGCCCAAAACGTACTCAGTGTGTGACCAAATTAAATTTAACCCACATTATTGTCTCAATAATGGAATCAAGAGAACGGAAAGTCATTAGAATATATGTTGGAGAATTGACATTACTTATACTTATTTACTTACTTACTTACTTACTTACTTACTTACTTACTTGACAGTCATTACAACTAAAATGTACATGACGTAGACACACACTTTATACACAGTAGCAACAAGGAGCTGATACATACACTAAATGGGGTAAAAATAGGATGCCTCTGACATACACATGCCATTAGTCTGAAGCCAGTACAAGCGTTCTCTCAGTCCAGTCCACGAGTTTAAAGTTGTGCTTAGCAGCCATGTCAAACAATCAGATAATCCAGTTCTTTTGCGCTGTCAGGAACTAAATGGGCGGGTTGTTAGCTTGATGGATGGCTGTTTCCTGAGTCGCGGCACCCATTCCAACATAAAACCATACATCATTTTTAATTGACTCAGGCTAGACGGATATCTGTGATAATTAAAAGCTAAAGGCCTTGCAAATGAGCTGCTGCTAGAACACACTGCCCCAGTCCTGTTAATAACGTATATTAGTGTTATGCTAATGAAATAAGCATGTTTAAGCCTTTAATCATATTACACTATCTGTGGGGGACATGGGGAAATGTCACATTTGTTTTATACTACACCATAAATGTTAAAATCATCATTCAAACGGGATGCCATTGTGTCAACGAATGCAGGAACCTGAAAGAACCTTGAAAAACCTTGCTGTGTTGAATGATGAATAGGAATACATTTGAGCCAAAAACTCAGACTCAGAATGAGTACATTTTGAATTCTGTGCTGGATACAAGGACATGTTCTCTGGAGTTGAGAGACCTTTAAAGGGACTGGGGGAGACTACAGGTCTGAATAAGAGCACTGTTCATACATGGTCTGCTCAAAATACATGTTTACTCAAGTGGTCACATGGTCGAATCTCAGGGAAAAAAATCATATTACCTTTTTCCAGACAGATTATCCCTAGGATTCAGGTTAACAGCCCTCAGGGCAAGGAAATTCTTATTTCACATGCAATGAACGGCACTGTAGTCTTTTCTATAGCCACCGCATGGGTTTGATCTGAAGTATAATGACTACTATAAACATAATCATAAATTTAAGGGAATATAACTGAGATCAGTAATTCAAGTTTCATAGATGGCCAAAGTGGATTTGACTTTCCTGAGCACTTGGCACGGAATCAGTCAATTAACGTTTCATATAATGTTTACATACTGAACCACACACCGACATTCACCCAACCAATTTAAAGGGGACTGTAATGAAAACCATTTCTCTACATGCCACCTATGTCACAGATGAAAAAAATATACAGTACAGCTGAAAAAGGTCTAGAATATTTGTCAGTGGTTTGACTGGCGGATGAAAAAAATGTAATTGAGCACAGACAGTATGATGAATCAGTGCTATAATAGTGACACAGTGAAACTGCTAACCGAGGCACACACTCCTGGGGCACATCAAGCACGTCTGCTAGGCTAGGGCTTTTCCACGCTTGTGTGCCCACACCGCAGGGCCTATGTAAATAGAGGGAAGTTAGGGGTTAGCAGGGCTCGGTTAGGGCTCTGCTCTCTCTGCTCTGTCCTTATAAGGAGGCCTCACTGGGACATCTGATCCACAGAGACAAATGGAGAACACACACAGTCACAATGGTCCGGCGCTCCGGAGCTCAGCCTGGATCAGCCTGTTAGTGAAGCTGCACAGAGAAAGTCATTCCCTTCACCCAGTCCTCCATAGTTAATGTAAATTCACTATGGTTTGGCTGTATATTGTCAAAAAATCTGTTGTGAATTAATTATACCGTACTATGTCTTTGCGGCATGGATTTAAAGGAGTAGTAAAGGGAAAATGTATGTTTAGCCCTGTTTTAAGGTTACTTATGATCATATACAATGGTTCAGATCAAAACGTTGACAAAGCTAGCATTTTCGAGAAAGTTGATAATTGCTCTACCACCGTTTTGGTCATACAATGGATGTGGGTGGGCATCTAAAAAAATCATTCAAAAACATGTTAAACTCTCGATTTCAAAGACAAGAAGCTCACCAAGGGTGTAATTGGTGTCCGTTGGTGTTCTGACATAAAATTTTCAGCAAAGTATGAATCCTGTAGGGTTTTATAGATCATTTTATGAAATCCATTGACTTGTATTGAAGCGACCGTTGTAGATGTGTAGATCAATCCGCAGAGGGGATTCAGGAAGCGGAACTACTTACGGTAGCTATTTTTATTGTTTATGTTGCTAGGCTACCTAGTTTGCGGAAGTTTACACACGTATGTGCTGCGACTAAATAGTTATATACTAAATATTTAAAAAAGCCTTTCCAGATGAACTAGAATCTTACTTTATGGCGAATTATATGTCAGAACGCCAACTAACACCTAGGTGAGTTTCTTGTCTTTGAAGTCGAGAGTTTAACATGTTTTTGAATGATTTTTCAAGATGCCCATCCACATTCATTGTATGACCAAAATCGTGGTAGAGCAATTATCAACTTTCTCGAAAATGCTAGCTTTGTCAACGTTTTGATCTGAACCATTGTATATGATCAGAAGTAACCTTAAAACAGGGCTAAACATGCATTTTCCCTTTACTACTCCTTTAAGCAAATATACTTTTTTTTAAAGCAACATTAAACACCAAT
>NC_140251.1:15136951-15176951 GCF_949987555.1 Borostomias antarcticus
GAAGGTCTGTCCTCTGGGAGCTGAGGGGTTCAACTCTTAATCCTCCTCCATTCTCAGTGGCATTGGGGTTAGCCAGGCTAGTGACCACAAACATTGGTTGGAGTTGAGTTGGGTCCCATGTCTGCAAGGCATGGTCAGTGTTTACACTAGCAGACTGGAGAGTGAGCCTCCATCAAGATGAAAGCTCTTTTATTCTGACACAACAGTGTGTTTGTGTGCTTGTGCGCGTATGTGTGTGTGTATGCAATTGATTTCTTTGTGCAATTTATGCACATTTTGTCTCCACTTAACCTTTTTGGCCAGGTTCTTATTGGAAAGAGATCCTCATTCATTCATTCATTCATTCATTCATTCATTCATTCATTCATTCATTCATCCATCCATCAACCAAACAGCACATAAACAGAGCAATTAGGTGTCTTCCACTGCTGAGCAGTACAGTATATCAATATTTAACTGCTTGTTAGTTTCAGCTGGCAGTAATCCTCACCCCCATCCCTGCCAGCTCAGAGCATATTTGTGGGCAGCTGGATAATAACTCATACGAATTTGAACCCAGAAATATACCAGGGTGATCTCTGCTTAGGCCTTTTGTTCTGAAGTGATGATGGTTCTGACAGAGGGCTTGATGATAGTTCTGACGGGTCCAAACCCACCACCACAACCTCACCCTCTGGATGGACGGCCCCTGCTCTGGGCCAGGGGAGATGAAAGCAGGGAAACACTCATGGCACAATTGAGCATTTAAGCCGTGCTGCTTTGTCTTTGAACAGACTTCCATTCCTCACAGTGAATCAATTGCATGTCCATTGCTTCGGTAATCCCTGAATTCATCTGCTTCTCCAATTTTGCCGATTATTTTTTCATGTCCTGGTGCAGTTTCCAATCTTATGGAAAGGAAAAATTGACAGGAGATTCTGGACGTTGTATTTGTAGGGAATAGTCAGATCCTCATCCCAACCACCAACAGCTATTTGTCTTTTTAGGTAAATATTAATGTTGTTTGGCTATGTTACCTCTAGAACTATTGATGCTTTTGTGTCCAGAGAAGGAAAAGGAACTAAATTATTTCAAGTTGCCTGGATCATGTTCCCAACGTCATCATGAATGGGTTTCATCCATTGAGTTCAGGAGCATGTGGATGTTAGAACTTGACATTTCCAGCTGTGGCCCCTCAAAGAGACCTGAACAGAAGTCTGCTGTTATGAAAAACTACACATTTGCACTTTCTAAAAGCTCTCAACACAGAGTGGAAAATTATTAACATTCTTGAACTTAGGAGGGAAAATTGCAAGCTGATTGCTTATACTTTTACAGTACACAATTTCAACTATGAGTGTTTATTGGCTTAAGTAAGTGGATTCTGGTATGTTGTGTAAGTGGAAACAGGTGTCCAGTGCTTTGAGTGGTAGACACTCCACTGTATCAGTGCCAACACACTCTTTCTGGGCACTGTATGTTTGCAAAGGACAGTTGTTTCCTATAAATTATTAAGAACATTTCCTGTGTTAGCCTACTACAAAAACATTTCAAAATCTTTCATGATCTAGTGATTCACTGAAAGCAAGCCATTGTGGATAGAAGCCGGAATTATTATTTTGCATTCCAAGGGAACATGTGTTTTGTGGACGGTTGCTGTCCGAGGTATGCCAAACTGTGGTGACACTCTGAATACTTGGGCATACTTTTGTGACATCCCGTATATCTCCGAGGCCATACATTTGTCCAGACTCACACCACCACTGTCAATCATAACAGAAGACCACTGTTCACACCAGCAACAAGAACTGTACATATACATGTAGGTGACTGCCCTTTAGAGAAAAGATGTCCAAACTGATTGATAATACATGTATGTAACACCAAGTGCTCTTTTTATAAATCGATGCTGGATAGAAACTTAGGACAAACAATTCTTCACAAACCACTTAGGGAGGGATTAAAAATGTCAGTGTTCAGACAGATCTACAATAGGACATTGGCTGAATAGAAGTGGCAATCCATCAAGCTAATGAAAGATCCCTATGAGATAAATCAGAACAATGATTTACAGATTATTTAGAGATCAGATCAGGCACACTAACTTCCTATTATTAGCATATTGTTTAATGATGCTCTGTGTCCAACCGACCTACTTTGCATGGTTTTGTTTGTTCAAAATGGCCTGCAGCTTTCGGGCTGTCTGGCAAGGGGGGTTCTACATGACAGGAAGCTGCACAAGAGTTAAATGGAAGGACTTTGCCGCTCAGCAGTCTTTAACCAGGTCACCCCTGGTGGGCAACAAAAAACAATTTGAGTAAGACTGAACCTTCCAAGAGGAGGACACAACGCTAGCTGGCTAGCTAGCTACTGTTATATTAGCCTCTGACACTATGACAGGTAAACTAAACCACAAGTGCCTAATGGACAATTTGAACTTAGAATACCTATCTCTCTGCATCACCTTGATATACATGCGGTAGCAGGATTTGTGGAAAGATTAGGTGGCTCGTAAATTCAATATTTACCAAATTGCCTTGATCTCTCTGTAGTCCTCCAAAGATAAGACATATTGTATATTATCTCCGCTCTGATAAAAGAGACATATTCTGAGAAAAACTACAAAACATCTGGGGTCGCTGATCAGTCATTCCTTGGAGCTCTGAGCAGCAGGCAGTGAATGTACCAAGCTCAGGCCCAGCTAAGCTCTGATTGCCAGCCCAGACCAAGTTAAGCCTAAATGCCCGTGTTATGTCCAGCTAAAAGCGCGGTGAAGGATATCAATAAAGGAGCGTGGGCTCTGGAGGGCCGCTATAAGCCGCAGTGAAACCAGAGCAGGCCCCATCACCGGGCCCTTGTTTATTACAGGGGGATTAAGGTATTGCGAGGTTAAGAACAACTTTGATCATGACTTCTGCCTCATGGAACGCACAAAGGCCTGAGGGTAAGCCAAGCCAACAATTGCAGCCATGCAGCAGCGGAGGAGGGTCATTAGATGGAGAGGCGCTGCCCACGCTCCAGACTCCCCTGCTGGGCTCTTTGATAACATCTCACCCCCCTTCCCTCCTCCATCTCCTTCGAGTTAATGGAACCTGGCCAAGGGCAGGCCACCCTTCAGCCCCGGTCACATTCCCCCCATCTCCCCAAGCTCCACCAGGGCCCCACCCATCTCCCTCCCTCCACCTCAGATCAGCAGCACCGTGAGGGGACGTCCACAGGAAGTGGCCAGGGTGGGTGGCTGGGAACCTCCGGGTGGCTGGGTCCAGAGGGAGATTGGCTCCGATCTGCCCTGGATGTAATGGTATCTCAAAGGGCTTGGCATGCTCTCCGCTGCTCTGTTCTGCTCAGCTCTTTCAGGGCTATTTTCTGCTTTTTACCCAGGGCACATTCCTGTCAACCCAAAAACAGCTCAGGTTGAATTGTGGTCGAAACATGGTGTTATTACACTTTTAAGTGCCTAGAGTTGTTTTACATCCCACAAAACCACTCATGATTCATGGAATTGTTGCCACTCTGATTTATTCAGTTCACATCATCACGTGTACTTAGGTGACGGGTATCAAGGGTAAAGTATGGTATAAATCATATTGACTACAAAGAGCGCTCAGAGAGTCACGAACTCCGAATGAAGCCATGGGCCTAAAAAAAAACGTGTCAGGTATAAATTGACATTGTAACAACATAATAACGACGTGTCAGATGAACAGAGCAGCAGCTCGGGTGAAGCGTTGACAAAGTAAAAAAAAACTAAAAACATTTCAATGAATTGTACGGAATGTGAAAATAACTGTACTCAATCCTACACCTGAGCACAACCTCTCAAGTCTTGATCACAAGGAATGTTTCCAATCCTGAATGCCTCTGAAATGTGTAGCCTGTGTATAATAAATACCCCTCCGCTCTCCTCCCTCCATTCCTGCGTGGCGTGCCCACATGTATTTCATCTTAAACCTTGTTGGATAGGCTGTAAATTCTATGGCCTGGCATCCCAGGTCTCCTGTGAATCCCTCTCTCTATTAGACTTTGCACTCTACAGTAAGATGTACGGTAGAGAACATGCACCACGTCCCTTTCAAACAGATAATGTTGACCTGCTGGCGCAAGAGGCAATTTTTCTACCAGAACGCTATATAAAGTATAGTCATAGAATAGGATATCAAAATGTAACAGAGATTTTTTTAACATGCAATCTGGCTCTTTTTTTTACATCTTAAAAGTTAATTTCTCCAGAACTTAACGTTCAAGGTTTTCCAGATGACGTCTTGCTAGATTACAGGCTATAGTGATACATGACGACGAGTTTGGCCAAGGGTCACCGACAATTCCCGGAGATTTCTCCAAGCCTTGTTAGGGACAAATCTGGAAATCTCATCCTGGTTCTTGGTTTTACTCATGACTTGCATTGACTGGCCGTCTCCAGTCATAATCTATGCATGACAGTCAAAATTAGGGCATGAAATCAGCAGCTTGACCTGCGGCCTCTTCTTAATCTTTGATGCTCTTTTAACCTGGTCATTGAGTTAGCTTGGGTTACAGACCCAGAGCCTCCAGGGTCACGGGAGGGTCAGTGTACCTGTAAACAGGGAAGCGGAGTGTGTTGCAGGGCTGGCTTCTGTTGATACTCAGATAACATTTGTCTTTTATTAGGGTGGTGAGGGTCAGGTGAGGTCGGTGGTACTGGATCTCCTTCTCGCAGCTCTCGTTGTTGAGACTTAGCTCATAAAGCTGGGGATGAGGTAAGCAGGCTAGGAGACACTCACTGGCGTTCTCTTGTTAAAGACGTTAAAGGTTTTATGGTAGTGAAAGAGGACAGGAACTCTTCTTTACGTCTTGTAATTCCTTTGAGTGCATCCCAGTGGAATGTGTCTAAAACCCGCTAATCAACGGGATAACAACACATGATTCCTATAATAAGGACATTTCAGTTCAAGGTCTATCTTGTCATATACAGGTCTATCTTGTCATATACAGTAATCTTTTGTTTGATTGGCAATATGCAGACTCAATACCCATTGTTCACCAGAGAATAAACACCCTGAGTAAAATCAACAACATTCCTTGTTCAGCTAAAAATGCCACATAATTTACTAAGACCTTGGCATGTCTTCATGTTTCACTCTGCAATTATTCCTCTTGGCTACCCAAGTCCTATGCAACATTCTCTGCATGGGTATTTCTGTTTATCAACAGGAAACCATTATACTGAGGAATAGATCAACAGAGTTTTTAGTTTCCACACAAAGAACAGGGAGATGACTGACATGAAAATATGTGAATAATCCCCTCTATTCTTGCCACACTCTCCCAAAGACACCGCAAAAGCCAACAGTTCTTGACAAAACAAGAGCTGAGATAGAGCCGACTGTGATGGCCGCATCCGGCCCATGCATCGCTAAACAGCTCACAGGAATGTACTGTATAGGGGGGATGTGGGGACATGTGCACTGCAGTACACTCAACCCTGTACTCAACCCTGTACTCAGTCCTGTACTCAACCCTGTACTCAACCCTGTACTCAACCCTGTACTCAGTCCTGTACTCAACCCTGTACTCAGTCCTGTTCTCAACCCTGTACTCAACCCTGTACTCAACCCTGTACTCAGTCCTGTACTCAACCCTGTACTCAGTCCTGTTCTCAACCCTGTACTCAACCCTGTACTCAACCCTGTACTCAGTCCTGTACTCAACCCTGTACTCAGTCCTGTTCTCAACCCTGTACTCAACCCTGTACTCAGTCCCGTACTCAGCCCTGTACTCAGTCCTGTACTCAGTCCTGTTCTCAACCCTGTACTCAACCCTGTACTCAACCCTGTACTCAGTCCTGTACTCAACCCTGTACTCAGTCCTGTACTCAACCCTGTACTCAACCCTGTACACAACCCTGTACACAACCCTGTACTCAGTCCTGTACTCAACCCTGTACTCAACCCTGTACTCAGTCCTGTTCTCAACCCTGTACTCAACCCTGTACTCAACCCTGTACTCAGTCCTGTTCTCAACCCTGTACTCAACCCTGTACTCAACCCTGTACTCAACCCTGTACTCAGTCCTGTTCTCAACCCTGTACTCAACCCTGTACTCAGTCCTGTACTCAGTCCTGTTCTCAACCCTGTACTCAACCCTGTACTCAGTCCTGTTCTCAACCCTGTACTCAACCCTGTACTCAACCCTGTACTCAGTCCTGTACTCAACCCTGTACTCAGTCCTGTACTCAACCCTGTACTCAACCCTGTACACAACCCTGTACACAACCCTGTACTCAGTCCTGTACTCAACCCTGTACTCAACCCTGTACTCAGTCCTGTTCTCAACCCTGTACTCAACCCTGTACTCAGTCCTGTACTCAACCCTGTACTCAACCCTGTACTCAGTCCTGTTCTCAACCCTGTACTCAACCCTGTACTCAACCCTGTACTCAGTCCTGTTCTCAACCCTGTACTCAACCCTGTACTCAACCCTGTACTCAGTCCTGTACTCAACCCTGTACTCAGTCCTGTACTCAACCCTGTACTCAACCCTGTACTCAGTCCTGTACTCAGTCCTGTACTCAACCCTGTACTCAGTCCTGTTCTCAACCCTGTACTCAGTCCTGTTCTCAACCCTGTACTCAACCCTGTACTCAACCCTGTACTCAGCTCTGTACTCAACCCTGTACTCAACCCTGTACTCAACCCTGTACTCAACCCTGTACTCAGTCCTGTACTCAACCCTGTACTCAGTCCTGTACACAACCCTGTACTCAACCCTGTACTCAGTCCTGTACTCAACCCTGTACTCAGTCCCATACTCAGCCCTGTACTCAGTCCTGTACTCAGTCCTGTACTCAGCCCTGTACTCAGTCCTGTACTCAACCCTGTACTCAACCCTGTACTCAGTCCTGTACTCAACCCTGTACTCAGTCCTGTACTTAAACCTGTACTCAGTCCTGTACTTAACCCTGTACTCAACCCTGTACTCAGTCCTGTACTCAACCCTATACTCAGTCCTGTACTTAACCCTGTACTCAGCCCTGTACTCAGCCCTGTACTCAGTCCTGTACTCAACCCTGTACTCAGTCCTGTACTCAACCCTGTACTCAACTCTGTACTCAGTCCTGTACTCAACCCTGTACTCAGCCCTGTACTCAACCCTGTACTCAGCCCTGTACTCAACCCTGTACTCAACCCTGTACTCAATCCTGTACTCAACCCTGTACTCAGCCCTGTACTTAACCCTGTACTCAGCTCTGTACTCAACCCTGTACTCAGTCCTGTACTCAACCCTGTACTCAGTCCTGTACTCAACCCTGTACTCAGTCCTGTACTCAGTCCTGTACTCAACCCTGTACTCAGTCCTGTACACAACCCTGTACTCAACCCTGTACTCAGTCCTGTACTCAACCCTGTACTCAGTCCCATACTCAGCCCTGTACTCAGTCCTGTACTCAGTCCTGTACTCAGCCCTGTACTCAGTCCTGTACTCAACCCTGTACTCAACCCTGTACTCAGCTCTGTACTCAACCCTGTACTCAGTCCTGTACTCAACCCTGTACTCAGTCCTGTACTCAACCCTGTACTCAGCCCTGTACTCAACCCTGTACTCAGCTCTGTACTCAACCCTGTACTCAGTCCTGTACTTAACCCTGTACTCAGTCCTGTACTCAACCCTGTACTCAGTCCTGTGTTGAGGAACACAGAAGTGACATTCTGTCTAGTCTGAAATGACAGAGACAGATAAGTCAGGACAGCTGTTGAAGTACAGTATCAGGTTAAATAATACCTCAGATGATTGATGGTTGATTCTCTCAATGACTATGTCAGTGGCATACTGTATGTGGAGCAAGCATGATGTATGTGTGATGATATTGTGTATGCATGGG
Organism: Borostomias antarcticus; assembly: GCF_949987555.1. NCBI lineage: Eukaryota > Metazoa > Chordata > Actinopteri > Stomiiformes > Stomiidae > Borostomias > Borostomias antarcticus. The sequence continues at coordinate 15,144,789 of NC_140251.1, forward strand.
AGAGGAGGCATCTGATGTCTGACCTACTGTAACAGCGCTTGCCCATGCTGGGTGCGATCTTGGGTCATCTGACTAGCCAATGCATGACCACCTTTCATGGACACTGCTATAGTCTAGCCTGGCTCAAACCCCTGAATCGCACACCCACTTTAATTTGCCAAATGCAATCCAGGGTCTGGTGTTGCTCTCATCCAGAGTGATTTCCCGGCTGGAATTCCAATCAGGCCAATCAGCGTCCTTTGAATGCAATGACAAACTCTTTGATTGGTTAGGGGATGAACTAATCACTGAGGACTTTCTCTTCGGCAACACCCATCTTGGAAAACCGCTGCAATGGAAGTACTTTCAGACTGAATAATGAAGTGAAACGAGATGTCAATTCAGTCAGTGTCTAGCTACTGTAGCTATAGCCAGCTACACCACCGAAAAGCTAGGCTGTATTTATGCTGAATGAGTTTAACCAATGATAGTTGATCCAGATATGATCAGAGATGATTCTCTATCAGTTATGCCTAAGTCCCTATGTCTTATGTTGTAATTACTTTAGTCTGATCACACAGAGAAACCTAAGTTGCACTGTTATATGATAAAACAGTCGACTTGGAAACAATAATTCTGGAGCTGATAAGCTATAAAAAGCTTGCACAATAGAACTTTAATGGACAACGTTTCGGTCAGTCAAGATCTTCCTCAGGTCTTCAGACAAAGGCAAAAACTCCGTCCTTATAACTGACTGACCACACCCTTTATAACGAGGGAGTTTTTGCCTTTGTCTGTAGACCTGAGGAAGATCTTGACTGATTGAAACGTTGTCCATTAAAGTTCTACTGTGCAAGCTAAAGTACTACAGTGTGTGGGACCATTTCCTCAAAGTCCCACTGTCCTACGCACCTGCTTCTCAAGACCAGTGGTCCAAGTGCAGAAAAGGTATTTTTTCTGAGCTGATAAGCTGCCTTGAGACTAAAATATGTATCATATCATAGTGTTCATTCCTGTTCCTCCAAATAATCGTGAGGACAATGCGATAAATCAACTTGAGAACCACATGTGGACTACATGTGCACAGGGCCCTGCAGCCGTATGCCCTTTTATGGGATTGGTTGGGCGTGTACCTATGCTAATTAGTAACAACTGGCACACGCTTTCAATTTAGATAAGAACATACAGTAGGTGCGAACAAATTCGATGATGTAAGAACACATCATGAATCAGACGTAGACTTTTCTTTGGAACCTTCTTTAAAAAAAATGAGGAACACGTTGGTGAATGAGGCCCATCTTCTGCTGTCACTATGCATTTTAGAAGTAACTGATTAGGAAAAGACCACTTTGAGTGGAAAGCCACACACTATTATGCGAAAACACCAACTCACTATCAGCTTGTTTTGGAAGCTAAGCAATATTTTGGAAGGGCTTTGGGGGAATGTTTTCATAAATAGCAGGCAGAGGGTGGATTTGCACACGCGGAGAGTGAGTAAGGCCTGGGCTATCCCTGGATAATCCCTGACCCCTGCCTTACCTATGGTTTTGTGTGTGTGTGTGTGTGGGGGGGGGAGTTACAGTGGATGACAAAGCGAAAAGTCATACGTCACACGTTACTGACCCATATTTCATTATTATGCCAGATTACAGGGGAATTTTATATTTCCTTCTTATTTATTGGATTTTTCTATAAATGGTTGTGAGACTAGCCGTCGTTGATCCCATCAGATCTGTGTTATAGAGACCAGGGAGTGCTCTTGTGCATCAGTTGGGAATTGACTGTACGATGAACCTGGTACCCTTATATTTCTCTTTCCACACTGGCGTTGCCAATGAAGACAAATGCATATGGAGGCACATGGATGTAGTCTAAAAGTCACTTGTAGAACACCCCTCAACACCCCTAGAACATGGCCTCAGCAAGACTGTGCCTTAGGGAATTTCTACACTACTCTCTATCGCTCACTTTCTCTCCTATTCTCTCTATCGCTCACTTTATCTTCTAATCAACGCTCACTTTCTCTCCTATTCTCTCTATCGCTCACTTTCTCTCCTATTCTCTCTATCGCTCACTTTCTCTCCTATTCTCTCTATCACTCACTTTATCTCCTATTCTCTCTATCGCTCACTTTATCTCCTATTCTCTCTATCGCTCACTTTATCTCCTATTCTCTCTATCGCTCACTTTCTCTCCTATTCTCTCTATCACTCACTTTCTCTCCTATTCTCTCTATCGCTCACTTTATCTCCTATTCTCTCTATCGCTCACTTTCTCTCCTATTCTCTCTATCGCTCACTTTCTCTCCTATTCTCTCTATCGCTCACTTTCTCTCCTATTCTCTCTATCGCTCACTTTATCTCCTATTCTCTCTATCGCTCACTTTCTCTCCTATTCTCTCTATCGCTCACTTTCTCTCCTATTCTCTCTATCGCTCACTTTATCTCCTATTCTCTTTATCGCTCACTTTCTCTCCTATTCTCTCTATCGCTCACTTTCTCTCCTATTCTCTCTATCAGCTCTCTTTGTCTTTTGGCAGAAGTGCAAAGTAAAAAGTGGAGCGTATCATTAGATCAGCAATGGTTCCAAGGTCTCTGCCCTCATGGCATGTTCAGGCTTCAGCAAGACCTCGTTCTTATCTGAGACAACAGCGCATTCCTCACCGGGGCAGACGGAGACACATTCATCAACTTTCTCCCAGATTCACTAATGCGTCTATTATCTTCGTCCGTGATTTGTAGATATGCAACCCACTTGGAAAATTCCCACAGGATTGAGCTGCTTTACTCCCCCTGGCTCCGTGGAAAGTTGAAATATAGAACATTTGGGGAGGAAGATGAAGTGTTGTTTCTATGTTCATAATTCTAGCTGTTCAACATGGCTCTCTATGTGCTCCGCTAACCAGGGATGCTAATTCGGTCTCCATCTGCAGGTGAGGGTTTTAATAGGGTCAGAGGGGTTGGGCTTCTCCCAGACTCTTTAGGCAAAGATGCTTTCAGCACGGTTGAGCTCTAGAAACCAAGTGATGCTTGCATGCTAAGAGAGTGTTTCACAGGATGACCTGGCATTGGGAAGGTTTTTCTTGAACAAAGGGAAAACCACTCGATCCATTGCTTGTGTAAATGCCAAATAGTCTTGTAAAAGTCATGTTTGTACTGAGAGCAAACTATTCATTCCCCATTAGTTATATCTTGCTCTGTTCTCCATATCAAACATGTGAATGAGTGGTACAAGTTTTACAGCTTTCACAGGAAGTACTCTATACCAAGGGGCAAGGTAGTGGTTTGTTCCAATGACTAGAATAAAATCAAGTGCAGAGCACTAGTTAAGGCTTGTGAATCCAATTATGAGAGATGCCAATTACACTGTTAATCTCTCACAGTATCTAAGCAGAACAGAACTTCTTCATAACATTTAATTTGTTCACACTCCACAGCCTGTAGCTGCTAGGCAACCATAGATAGATTCTTTATTGATCCTCCTAGGGGGGAAATTTGGCAATCATGAGCGCAGTCATATGGTTTCTTTGAAGCTTAGATCCCTCAAGTTGTCCATTCATATACAGTATAACACAGTAGTTAATGAATGGTGGTTTTCAGCACATTATCAGTGAAGTGTTTAAGTCTAACCACATTTTCCTGATGGAATGCACTGCCAGTGTGAGCAGGGGAGGAAAGGGAATGTGTGCTAGTACTGTAGATAATAATAGGACTACTTGTTTTGTCTCTGAAATCTATTTCTATTTCTACATTTTTAGCTGATTTGTCAGCATCCTATGTTTTTTTTCATGCAGAGTGGGATTCGTTTCTGCACCTGAGGAAGTTACGTTCACTACGCTGTGCTGTCTGTGCTGTACCCTGTTCTCTGATTGCTTTAAGATGTTGACGCCTTGTTAGAACAAGTTGCACAAGATCAGCAGGATTTAGCTCAACAGTACATGATAACAACTTTTTTTTTCACATTTCATTCATTATCATAGACAAGATGCAAACATTAAACACAGGGTTTGTTGTTTACACTAGATATCCAGTGGTACAGAGGGACCTTTTGCAGGGTCTAGTACAAGAAAAATGATGAAGTTGGACTAGCCGTCAGGCTGGGCTGGACCAATCCTAGTCTGGGTTTGCTCCTGAGAAGGCCCTATGATGAGTAGCAGCTAGCAACAGAGGCTGGTCCCCTTAGTGGTGTGAAGGGTGACAACAAGGTACAGTATACAGGTCCTCTCTCTCCGGACTGTGATCTTCACCGGCACCAGAGACCATCAGAGGCACGCCATCCACACGTCCACTGGCTTGTGACTCCCCTCCTCACCTCGACACTGAGAGACGGCATTCCAGGAATGTCCCACATGGCGGACTCCACGGGCCCGATTTACGGCCTGTGAGCCACGGGATTACCCGGAGCAGAGAGCACGGCCTTCATCCTGAATTAGGTCTCCATTCCTCAGCCGGGCTTTGTCTCCAGACAGGACTGGACCGGCGCAGCGGCCCAGGACAAGCCGGCTCCATTCTAGTGGGTTGTAAGCAGTTTAACTAAGCTCAAAGTGCCCCGACTGAATGAAAGAGAATGACCCCTCCTCGCTGGTCATCATATCCCCTGTTGTCATCATTTGAAGCTTAGCTGTGTATTAACTGAACCTCTGCTTAGACAAGATAAGATATCCTCCACAGGAGGCACAGTGCCATTCTCAAAATGGCCGCGGGGATAACACAGAGAAAGGACTAGAACTTGGAGGGGGTTTTTCTCTTCATGCAGCAGGTCTTTCAGGGTGTGCATGTGAGGTGCAGATACAGTACATTTTTGTTGAATCTGTCTATAGTTCCTGGCAGCACTACTGTACATTGGGGAAAAGCTCTCCTCTGGCTTCTAAACTTGGACAAACTCAACTCCACTTTATTCTCCTGTAATCTACTCGGTCTGTTTCCAACCATTGTCAAGCCAGTCTAGAAAAAAATGTACATTTTTATGATTTTATTCAGATCTTGAAATAATACTTGCTGTAGAGGCCAACATAATAATGAGCTCCAAAGGCAATCCAAGGAGGATTTCTTCATGTTTTGTAGGCACGGAACCTATTGGTATTTAAAGGCACAGGGGGAAAAAAACCACTTAGTTTGAAATGACAGAATGATACAAACCAGACGTGTGGCGGCCATATTTGTATGTAATTATTGCACTGGGTTGTGCTTAACTCAGTGATATCACATGGGAGATATCCAGCATGCTAATGCTTAGTGTTAGTTCTTTACATTCACTTTGTAGACATTTATTTTGCTAAAGACACATACCGTGCATATTTATCTAGCAGGCTCTGTCAACAGCGTGGCCAAGAGAGAGTGCAGATGACGTTGGGTCTGGTACCGGCTAAGGGGGTCAGGAGGAGACATGTGGGCTAGATACATCAAAGACTGGGGAGAGGCCATTTCCTTTTAGAATCATCAGTCTTTTTGTGTTGTCTACGCCTATTTACTGCTAACATACATCTATCTCAGTAGTTTTACTCGTTCCAAAATGCATATTCCTTTCTACTTTTTCACCTCAACGGTTTAGGAATGTTTTGTTTTTTGTTTTTCAAGAGAAAATCTGTATTCTTTTACCCCCACCTCCAAGCTGAATTTCACCTTATGTTGTGTCCAATGTTCCCTCTCTCTCTCTCTCTCTCTCTCTCTCTCTCTCTTTCTCTCTCTCTCACACACACACCCTTATCACACATTCAGATTTAGCACACAGACAAGTGGCCAGCGTTTTGATAACTTAATGTGGTTGTTTCTCTCACAGTTCAAAGTTCAAAGACTTGCAGGTATTTGGCCAGTGGCAGAGAGCGTCTTCCTGACATCATATCCAAGATGGCCGGTCTAGACAAAGTGATGGATGTGTTGCATGTGCAGTTGTAGCTTCTTCCATCATATCTGGTAGGCAGGCCAGGCTCACCGCTGCAGATTACTGTAGCTCTCCAACCCAGCTGCACCAACAGCACCTGGCAAAAACACAGCAGGACACCAGTATCTGCAAGGCAATTGGCAGTTACAGTTATGGGGAAAGTTTTACAGCTAGGACATCTAAGGACAATCATTGAATTCTTGGTCAGATGCAAAACATGACAAAGTGAGCTTTTCTGACTGAAATACGGTATAATATTGAAAGTATGACAGTGATGATTGAAAGTGATGCTGCAGTTGATTCATGCATTCATACTGTTTACAATAAACCATTTGTCGAGCACTTAACTGTGAACAGAACCACGAGGGTAACAGTGTACAGGTTTAGAGGAAGGGGAATTTAGAGGGATATAACACCCCTAAGGCCATGAAGAAAGTGGGAAGATTTATACCGCTGATGACAAGTCGAGTGAAGGAATGGGTTTTAGCCTGCTATAGTACTGTAAACGCGTGCCTGCCTAAATCACTCATACTTTTAATTTCCTTTTACAGGAATATACCTGGTATTGTGCTGCATATACAAGTATAAAAGTAATTCACTATAGTGCCATCAACATTGTTTCGCATAATGTTGCAGGTTATACAGTATTTACCTCAGTTGAATCTGGAGATTTCAAAGAAAATACAGTGTTTTCATACAGTACATAGCAGTGCAGAACCAACCCAGATAGCAAGCGGATGTGTAATGATTCTGGGCCATATATGGTCCAGAACTAAGCCACAAGGGCCAGATCTGGCCTGTATATGGCCCAGATCCGCTTGCTATCTGGGAAACAAGTAACTGACTTTGACAATGTGTTCTTTTTGGTTGTCAACATGGTGAAACTATCCATTTATCACAGTCTTGTTCTTGGACCCATATTTCTCACCTCCAGCTGTGAGGTGATTTACGGCCGTATAGTGGGTCTGTTTTTACTGGTCTGTCGTACACTGAGTGAAGCTTACTGTGCAGAGTCACTGCAGCGGACAAACAAGTGTTAAATCTCAGGCTTCCAGACTTACCCCACCTCCACCCTCCCTCAGCTTGCCACCCACCCCCCCCTCCTCCTCCACAGCCCCAACCAGAAACCTCCCCTCTCATCCACATTACTGACAATGCCCTCCTTCATTTCTTCCAACCATTTTCTGTTCATCCTGAGCCCTGTAGGCACAGAGGAAACCTCACTCGCTGCAGTTCCAGAGCATTAATGCAGATAATGAAGAGAATGGGAAGATGGATGAAACGTTATGAGTTCATGATGATCCCAGCTCACCAACGGCTGCCAGAGAAGACAGACGAAGTGAACGGACAAGCATCAGACAGAGAGAGAAAAAAAGTACGGTGGAGGGAAAGAAGAAAAGGAAATGAAACAAAAGCCACAGTCACTGAATAAGAAGAATGGTCTTTATTGTAATGCTAAAGTTTGGCAGCATTGTTAGTGCAAAGAGACGAAGGGAGGGGAAAAAAAGTCTTGGAAGAAGTTGAACGCTTCATCTGCGGAGGATTAAGTGTACATTAGTCATAAAAGCAAAGCCCAGACCACAGGATAACCTTGGGGCAAGGGCCCTATGACATAATCGTTTGTGAAGCCCCTGAAACAACTGTTCACTCATTCTCTCCAACAGTCAAGACCCCTGTCTCAACAAACTTCTCAAAGTTACCTTCTCTTTGATGGACACAAAGCTCTTGTTTTAATAAAAAGCTTTGAAATAATCGTTAAGGGATTGTTTTGGTGTAAATCCCCTTGTAGCAGGCTTGGAGGCTGCTCTTCAAGCTAAAACCCAATCATACAGAACAGACAGTAACTCACTCGAGACTTGGTCCATTGTCTGGTGGAGAGAAAACACAACTCCCTCATCTTATGAGAGAAAACATCTTCTTCGGCTTTTATTAGCGCAAAAAAAAAGCACCCAGGTGCCCTGCTGCTGTCACCCCGTATAAAGCAAAGGCGATCCTTCCCATTTGTTTAAACTTGAACTCAAGCAAGGCTGATTGGAGATAACGTTTCGGGGTCAGCGGTGCCAGAGTGATTCCCCACGAAACGCGTCACATCAAAGACGCTAGTCGGCATAGGCAGATAGCTGAATAACCCTGGTGAGCAGAAACAGCTGGGCTCCAGCAAAACAGAGATGATATAAGCGACTTCCACCTCTTCGATGGCGGCGTCAGAGCAGCGAAGTCTGCGATAAGGCCCAGCCCAAACTCCCCTGACCTCCCCCAACCCCTCTCCCCTGCTTCCCACTCCCCAAAACCCAGACTGTTTACAGGTCCCCCCCCCCACATACTGTAATGGAGGAAACATGAGCTGTGATCTCTTGAACCTCCGTTTAAAACAAAGGCCTGGGTTTTGTCTTAGCCTATTATGAGAAGTGGTAGAAGGAGTGACACTGACTTGTATGGAGTCAGTATGAAGTGTCTGAAACATGTCTCATTCCTTTTGAGGGAACTTGGAGGGAGTGTAATGGACCTGAAGAGGATAGGATCAGACGTTCTTAGTATTTTCAGGCAGCTGAGAGTGTGACATATTGTTTCCTCTCCCCTTTCTTCTCTTGCCTCTGGAAGGTTTGGAAGGAATCCACGGAGGGATTGAGAAGAGTCAGTCAGAACCACGGCACCCCCACAGAGCTCTAGGGAGTGTTGAGCCAGATATCACGCTAATCCTCACCACAAACGCACACTTCCACCTCACACTAGTGGAAACACACAACACACACTCATTGAATGTATCCTCACACAACTCTATAGACACACACACATGTACACACACGCACGCGCACACACACACACACACACACACTTCAACAAAGGAACAAACACAAATACTGTATACTGTTCACACTCCAGCGCTCCCATATATCCCCATACAACATTCCCTATTGTCCCACACACTAACGAACTGCATTCAGCCCACTCCAACGCAATTACAGTAGATTAAACCAATCACTCCCACACCTCTTAGCATATTTCGATATGAGCTCATGATGAATGTGCCGTTGACAGTAATGAACATGAAAGGCTGCAGTGAATGTGTTCACAATTTAAAGAGAAAACGGAGAAAGCTGCCTCAAGAGTCAAGACTCACACACTCCCAAAGTAGGCCAGGCCATGAAACAATTACATAATGTACTGTACTTTTCCACAGTTTTAAAGTAGACCTATATAAGAGCACAAATATAAAAAGTGAAAGATTTTTTCCTGCTCTTTATTTTCTTGTCAGATGCCCAAGGTAGAGGTAGACTAAACATTTAGGAGGGTGAACTATGGGGAAGCACAATTCCCCTCTGGATTTCACTGACAGTGCTCCCAGCCTGAGGGTAACATGCTAAATCAGGTTATAGTCTGTCTCCCTTTCACCCCGCCTCTCCTCATCTCTCTCTCTCTCTCTCTCTCTCTCTTTTTCTCTCTCTCTCTCTCTCTCTTTTTCTCTCTCTCTCTCTCTCTCTCTCTCTCTCTTTTTTTTTCTAACAAACATTTACTAAAGAAAGACAATCACCTTCTCGGTCAAAAAGAGCAAGAAGATTTCAGAGGCTGATATCTCCATCTTTTACACTCCACGCCGTATAACAAGGTTAACATGATTGAGCAGGAGTTAAGGATTACAGAGTATTATGCAAATAGAAGTTTTAATGTTCTTACGGTATTGTGTATATAGGCTGCAGGATTATGCTGTACGTTGAATGGTGGGTACATTTAATACTCTCACATTTGTGTAAATGCACGTGCTTATAATCAACTGACCTCTGTGTGGGCCTTTGGCCTTAGTATAAAATGAGCTCAAGCAACCGCATTCCCCTTTAATTATCAACGGTTAATCTGGTCTGCAAATTCACTTTCAGGTTCACATGCTGTAGATACACCCAAATGCATCAGACACATTGTCATGCAGTGTTGTGAATGAGAGATCCTTACTTATTATCTCAAAGCAAACCGGCCCAAACATCTTCCCAGACAGAGGGAGACCAGGCGAGCTGCGCCGCGGTGATGATGACCAGACAGAGAGAGACCAGGCGAGCTGTGCCGTGGTGATGATCACCAGACAGAGAGAGACCAGGCGAGCTGTGCCGTGGTGATGATGACCAGACAGAGAGAGACCAGGCGAGCTGTGCCGTGGTGATGATGACCAGAAAGAGAGAGACCAGGCGAGCTGTGCCTTGGTGATGATGACGAGACAGAGAGAGACCAGGCGAGCTGTGCCGTGGTGATGATGACCAGACAGAGAGAGACCAGGCGAGCTGTGCCGCGGTGATGATGACCAGACAGAGAGAGACCAGGCGAGCTGTGCCGTGGTGATGATGACCAGACAGAGAGAGACCAGGCGAGCTGTGCCGTGGTGATGATGACCAGACAGAGAGAGACCAGGCGAGCTGTGCCGTGGTGATGATGACCAGACAGAGAGAGACCAGGCGAGCTGTGCCGCGGTGATGATCACCAGACAGAGAGAGACCAGGCGAGCTGTGCCGCGGTGATGATGACCAGACAGAGAGAGACCAGGCGAGCTGTGCCGCGGTGATGATGACCAGACAGCGGAGGCAGGATGACCCGGCCGTAGGACCAGACAGCGCTTGAGGGGGGGGGGGGGGGGGGGGCTTAGGGGCCTACCGCCCCTCTGCCAACGTAGCCAGCTAGGGTGACATCACTGTCCCCAAACAGCAGGGACTAGGTGGGGGTTAGCGGAGAGGAGGAGAAGGGGAGGAGGTTGGCGCATCGCGGCGCCCAGGGCAAGGCTTAGGCGGTCCGGGTGACATGGCGAGTCAGGGATTAGGTCCTCACACACAGCCTGTCTGATACGCCGCCATCTGGGGGCTTGAATAAAACATCAGGCACTGGCAGCAGGGCAGCCTGCCCAAAACCTTTAGGATAGCAGGGATCGGGGCCAATTAACCCTGGCTGCGTTTACTCAGACCCTGCTTTGTATCCAATTAAGAGAGCATATTCCACAACAAAAAAAGAGATCAAAAGATGAGAGCATGGGGTCTCACTGGAAGACAGGCAGGGCGAAACTTGGGTAGGCTCATAGCCTAGGGACTATGGTGGAAAAATTAAGGTCTTTCCTAGATTGTTATCTTAGGTAAACTCATAAAGAGAGCTTGGGATAATCATACGAATTACTACATTTCTTTCTGTGAGGTTTCCAAGACTGAGAGGCTTTCTTGTCTTGATTTTCTCGAGAGTTGAAACAGGACTGAAAACCTTCAAGTCAGACCTCTGTGGCAAAGGGACCTTGAGGGAGGAAATAATAAATTCAAGGCCCCAGAATGATCCGATTTGCAATTTCTCAAGAAGTGAGCAGTAGCAGATAGAGAGCATGGTTAGGGTATCATCTAGGTTTGAAGTTATAATTGGAAGTGATGTGCAAACTTGAAAAAATGTCAAAATGTGACATTTGAAAGGCAAAAGATGATCATTATGAACATCAAAACGGGCTGCACTCTTTCTCTTTCTCACAAATGGGACCCAGAAATACGTGCTCACAAACTTTCTTTCTCTCTCATTCTACATGTTTTAGAAAATGGGCAGTAATTCATCATCAGCACAACGTTTGTTTTGTCGAATGGCGGGGATCCACAAAGGCGTGTTTCAATGAGACCCAGATGGGTCATTATACTGTATAATGGCGTTAACTGCAATGAAAGCGCTGACCGTGAGCATGAAAGATTCTGTAGTTGTTGGGAGCTGCTGACTAGAATGTGGTGGGTATGTACAGTCAATCTAAAAAGCTTGGATATGGAGCTCTATCGAATTACAGCTTTCTTTTTTGGGGGGGGGTGGGTGGGGGGGCGTAGAGGGAGGATGAAGGGTACAGTACAGGGCAGATGGAGGAAGCTCCTTATTTGGCATCCTCTAGTCTAGAACACTCAAATGTTCAGGTGCATTCCTGTTATCAGTGAACCTGCTGCTCACAGCGGTGTACTGAAATGCAGACCAGCACACACACTCGTACACACACACACACACACAAACACACACACACTCGTACACACACACACACACTCGTACACACACACACACACACACACACTCGTACACACACACACACACACACCTTTACCACACATCTTTATTTTTTCACAAACAGGGCAAATTCCTAAAGATATAATCTTTACAACATGTATAACTAGGGATTCATTGCGCACAGCTGTCAAAAACGCCCCTTTGGAATAGCTAGCATTCTACATCGGCCTTTTCCCCCCAGGGCAAACATGAGAGTAATGATGGTGAAACTAAGGGAAACAGGTGTTCCTCTTTGCATTTTGAAGGTCCTGGAGGTTATGGAAAGATTGTGCATCAGTGCTAATTGCGTGAAATTATACATCACAGAAAATTAAGTATCGCACAAGTACCATGGGGAGCTGTTGACATTTCTAAATGTTATATGAAACAATAGCATTCATTGAGTAGAAACCTGTTGAGTTCACCCTCTCTTTGTTGATGAATAATGAGAATATATTTAAGTGTCACATTGCCCACACAATGACGTCTTGTGTAATTAAATAATCAACAGTTTTATGGCATAAAAACCAAACCACCAAATCAAAATGTTTCTTTAAACTTTGAAGAAGCAAAGTTGGTTGTGCACACAGAGCACTCAATGGGATACCAGAGCATCACACTCAGACTTAATCAGTGCTGGCCAAACCAGAGCTGTAACCTTGTGTGTCATGCACTTGTCTTGAATGGAACCCACCCAAAGCCAGTGTGTTGAAAATATGACTACTTGGCTGCAGTCCCTGCTATTGCCCATCAGACGCTAAGGGACTGCTACAGTACTTGTGTGGCGTTCTGTACAAGGGCTCTTTCACTCTACTAGAGAGGATTTATTGAAATAATTTCATTTCCTTTCACCATAGCTCGTATTTGACAGCATAGTCACCATATCCATCTCTAATTACAAAGCACACACTCTCACACACACACACACACACACACACACACACACACACACACACATTACAGTCTAAGCCCACAGCCCAAAGACCCCGGCACATCATTTACAGTGAATATTTGCATTAGGCAATGGCCACTTGTTATACCATGGCTTTATCAGAAAAGGCAGCCATGACTAAATCGGTTGAGAGTGGACACAGAGAGAGTAATTTGTATTCTGGGGTGGGCATAATAGGGGATGTGGATAATGGTGTGGGGTGTGGAAAATGGACAAGAGGGAATATTTGAACGATGATAAATGCTGGAACTTGTTTCATATTATCTTAGCAATACGTTGTGTCTCTCTGGCTGTTGCACTAATTACAGAATATGTATCAGGGCAGTTCTTTCCCTCAGGACTGCATCATCCACTGTGCTACTGCCAAGCGCACATTCTAGCCATAGAAATGAAAGCAGGAAACCCAGTGCTAATATTCTCTCTCCTAAAGGTTTACACAATATGAATTGCTGGAAACCAAACTTCTGAAACCTATTATTGGCACTAACACTCTTTTGGTAAAACGTGTTTTGGTAAAAAAAAAAAAAAAAAAAGTATGGCTATTATGGTTAATGAGGGCATGACAACCACTTGGAGATGGAACAATAGCTGAGAGGGAAATGCTGCGGATGTCTCACCTCTTCAGAGCTATGACATGACAGAGAGGGCAATTGGTTGTGACGGGTTTGGACATATCCATTGTGTGTCCACTTGCGGTTGAAGTGGAAGTGGAAACACACAGTGAGAGCGAGGAAACAGCGGCTTAGGTGTGTTTTTCATTAGCTGGCATGAGGATGATACTGTCGATGCTATCTGGGCTCAGTTTGACCAAAGGCTTAGGATTACTTTTATCTGAACAAAACTCAAATAATACTCACTGCATTAATTCCGTTCTCATCTGCTTGTCTAAACTATACACTCAAACTATACACTCAAACTATACACTCAAACTATACACTTAGCAACTCTTTTGAAGGAAGCCTGTTCATGAATTTCCTCAGGTGTTAATGATTTAATACAGGGAAGTGTTTTATAAAACGTCCGGTGAAATTACAGTTGTTGTAATCCTTTTAGCTCAGAGAATAACACTAAAGCTCTTTGAAACTTCTTTGAAATTTCTGTGTACAGTACAGTATAACTATCTTTTAAAAAGAAAAAAAAAAGGTAGAGAAAAAAGTATACCGTATTAGTGTCAAATGGCTGCAGCCCCTGGTAAGCCCAGGAAAATACATGTTCACAAAATTTAATTTTGATTATGATACAAAGCCTGAGATAATGTAGTCCATAAATAAACACAATCTCCGCTCATGATAACATTTGGTTTTATACTTTTAGCCAGAAAAAGCTTGCCACAGATTCTAACCAAAGGGATTCCAGTCTAGTTGGCACAGTATAACAAACAGTAAAGGTCTATCAAAATAAATAACTTTGGATGTATCCTAATTGCAATTAGATCCTGTTTACATACAGTACATTGCCTACTGCCAGAGACAAAATATACTGAATAGCTCAAGTTGTCAAAAATTATCATATCTCATTTATCAATATATGGAAAATACATTAAGCTGCTTATCTTTGTCAAACACTCCCCTTTGTTCCAACTTCTTAGATGTCAGCATTCTTGCTCTCATTAAAATTTGCTTGCTTGCAAGAAGTTATTAAAGGGGAAAAAATCAATAGGGGGAATGGATTAGTGAAGCCAAATATCTATTATCTGCAACGGGTAAACGTTAATCCACACATGAAAGTGTTTGCTGTCTCGCCTAACGCTGTGTGACAGCCACATAATGAAATCCCCCTGAGCGTCATCGCCCAAAACTTACAAGCCAATGTCATCTTTTGTCCGGCGCTGCTCCCTTCCTGCTCTCTGTACATGGCTGCAGTTTCAATAGAGGCTTGTGGGGGATTTGAGAGCAAAAGCTGGTATCTGCTGACGGAACAATGGCTCCCATCTTTCTTGTAAGAAGACTGAGATTCATCTGGCTACACGCCACGTCACTTTCCTCAGCCGGCCTCCGCACGCACGCACACACACACATACGCACACACACATTACATTACATTACATTACAGTCATTTAGCAGACGCTTTTATCCAAAGCGACTAACAATAATTGCATTTAACGTAGGAAGAGCCAATGTACTACTACTTGCCAGAACTCACAAGTGCATCTTCTCTCTAAAACAAGTGACTAAGAGCATAATCTAGTGCTGAAGGCAAAGTGCAAGAATCACAATCTAAAGTACAGTGCAATAGACACATGCACATACACACGCACGCGCACACACACACACACACACACACACACACACACACACACACACACACACACACACACACCAGATACACCAAAGAGAGACAGAAGGACCCACACTCGCACTCGCTTCTCATTGCAGATTAATGAATCACATTGCGTTGGCACTCACCAGAATTACCCGGGAAACAAAAGTAAAATACTTTTAAATGTGTTTAATCAGTGGCTTTCGGAGTCTAGAGGATACACCCTTTTGATCTGCTAGTGTGTGTCCAGGAAAAGGGTCAATTACCCGTGGAAACTATTCTCCACTAAGATCATTCCCACCCTGGGTCTTGTCGCCAAAGACTGCCAAGTCTCAGATAAGCACCTAAATCGGAGAATCAGGGAGGCAGGCCAGCTAAGGAGACTTTTCCATCAGATTTGTTGAACCTCTGAAACCTAAGGGAAATGATTATGAACTATTTTCATGCTTTAGCCCACTTATGCACTCTACAGTATGACATCTGGCCTGTTCTTTGATATGCTATGCATAATCTATACTGTAGATATCAATCAATCAATCAATCAATCAAAGCTTTATTTGTATAGCACATTTCATACACAGATGTAACACAATGCGCTTTACAGAGAACAAGGGAGGTGGGCATACGACCCACTCTCTACATATTCCAGAGGGAAGCAAAAAAACAGTAATCACCCGGGGGCCAGATAAGTGAGCTATAAAAATTCTTCCTTGACCCCTCTCAACAAGGCGATCGAGCAAGCTCCTGGAGTATGTTTTGTCCAACGGCTAAGAACATTTATAGAGCAATACATTAATACTCGGACAGTGGCTCAATGATCCTCCGGAATGGGCCAGAGTAATGGTCCAACTTTTCCAATTGATTGAAATAGCACTGAGGCAGTGATTAACTGAATGTATCAGGCAGTGATTTGTGAGTAATAGAAAGAGTGATACCAGTGACCTTTCGCTCTGTAACCTATACTGTACCACTTCTGAGAACTCCAACGGCTGAGCAAGAAGTGAACCTCCAGTTCAGGAAGCACTAGTGGGCACTGGGCCCCCCTCCCTCGGTCTGGTTATACTGTACGTGACAGGGCGTGGGTGCTTTTTCTCATCCACGTGTGACTGTAAGGTCCAGACTTTGATTATAACATCCCCATTGTATTGGAAGGTTACTCTGTATGGTAAGCGTTTAGAGATGATTAGCAAAGAACCACAGGCTTGATTGTCTGAGTTAGCTTTGGCTTAGGTTTTGTGTGTAACAGCCTCGTGATTGAAATAATAATTCTCTGTCAAATTGCAGAACATCAAGACCTAAACCCAATCCCTGTTTTGTACTCATTCTCTCCCTCTGCACTTGCTGCTTTGTTCCCCACCCAAGCCATGTGTTGTTCGCAGGCTGACTCTACTGTCTGCGGTTGTCTGCGACAGGCCCAATTAATTTCACCAATTGGCTGAGGAACGCTGCACTGAATTGAAATGAGGGAGAAATACTTTCTAGACCTATCACTTGTTTATTTAGAAAGGGAACACACCCCATAATCCATATTATTTACAAGTAAACAGGATGTGTAATACAGTCTGGGTTTCAGGAGGGTCAGGAAGTAATGCAGATAAACCACAACAACATCCCCAACCCAGGTACTGTAATGTGTGACTCTGAATGAATGTGTGTATCTTTGTCAAGGTTCCTCATGGCTGGACTGTTAATCTCTGTTCATTATAGGATTCTCCCTCCATGGTTCTCCTGTTCGCAGTCAGAGCAACTGGTCCCTGGTCCCTGGTCCCTGGTCCCTGGTCCCTGGTCCCTGGTCCCTGGTCCCTGGTCCCTTTCCCCTGGTCCCTGGTCTCTGGTCCCTGGTCCCTGGTCCCTGGTCCCTGGTCCCTGGTCCCTGGTCTCTGGTTCCTGGTCCCTGGTCCCTGGTCCCTGGTCCCTGGTCCCTGGTCCCTGGTCCCTTTCCCCTGGTCCCTGGTCTCTGGTCCCTGGTCCCTGGTCCCTGGTCTCTGGTCTCTGGTCCCTGGTCCCTGGTCTCTAGTCCCTGGTCTCTAGTCTCTAGTCCCTGGTCCCTGGTCCCTGGTCCCTGGTCCCTGGTCTCTGGTCTCTGGTCCCTGTCTCTGGTCCCTGGTCCCTGTCCCTGGTCCCTTTCCCCTGGTCCCTGGTCTCTGGTCCCTGGTCCCTGGTCCCTGGTCTCTGGTCTCTGGTCCCTGGTCCCTGGTCTCTAGTCCCTGGTCTCTAGTCTCTGGTCCCTGGTCCCTGGTCTCTGGTCTCTGGTCCCTGGTCCCTAGTCCCTGGTCCCTGGTCCCTGGTCTCTAGTCCCTGGTCTCTAGTCCCTGGTCCCTGGTCCCTGGTCCCTGGTCCCTGGTCTCTGGTCTCTGGTCCCTGGTCTCTGGTCTCTGGTCTCTGGTCCCTGGTCTCTGGTCCCTGGTCTCTGGTCTCTGGTCTCTGGTCCCTGGTCTCTGGTCCCTGGTCCCTGGTCCCTGGTCCCTGGTCCCTGGTCCCTGGTCTCTGGTCTCTGGTCCCTGGTCCCTGGTCCCTGGTCCCTGGTCCCTGGTCCCTGGTCCCTAGTCCCTTTCCCCTGGTCCCTGGTCCCTG
This sequence comes from Borostomias antarcticus, assembly GCF_949987555.1. Taxonomy (NCBI): domain Eukaryota; kingdom Metazoa; phylum Chordata; class Actinopteri; order Stomiiformes; family Stomiidae; genus Borostomias; species Borostomias antarcticus. Next base: position 15,162,463 of record NC_140251.1, read on the forward strand.
GTCCCTGGTCCCTGGTCCTTGGTCCCTGGTCCCTGGTCCCTGGTCCCTGGTCTCTGGTCCCTGGTCCCTGGTCCCTGGTCCCTGGTCCCTGGTCCCTGGTCTCTAGTCCCTGGTCCCTGGTCCCTGGTCCCTGGTCCCTGGTCCCTGGTCCCTGGTCTCTGGTCCCTGGTCCCTGGTCCCTGGTCCCTGGTCCCTGGTCCCTGGTCTCTGGTTCCTGGTCCCTGGTCCCTGGTCCCTTTCCCCTGGTCCCTGGTCCCTGGTCTCTAGTCCCTGGTCTCTAGTCCCTGGTCCCTGGTCCCTGGTCCCTGGTCCCTGGTCCCTGGTCCCTGGTCTCTGGTCCCTGGTCCCTGGTCCCTGGTCCCTGGTCCCTGGTCTCTAGTCCCTGGTCCCTGGTCTCTGGTCCCTGGTCTCTAGTCCCTGGTCCCTGGTCCCTGGTCCCTGGTCCCTGGTCCCTGGTCCCTGGTCTCTGGTCCCTGGTCCCTGGTCCCTGGTCCCTGGTCCCTGGTCCCTGGTCCCTTTCCCCTGGTCCCTGGTCTCTAGTCCCTGGTCCCTGGTCCCTGGTCTCTGGTCTCTGGTCCCTGGTCCCTGGTCTCTGGTCCCTGGTCCCTGGTCCCTGGTCCCTGGTCCCTGGTCCCTGGTCTCTGGTCCCTGGTCCCTGGTCCCTGGTCCCTGGTCCCTGGTCTCTGGTCCCTGGTCCCTGGTCCCTGGTCCCTGGTCTCTGGTCCCTGGTCCCTGGTCCCTGGTCCCTGGTCTCTGGTCCCTGGTCCCTGGTCCCTGGTCCCTGGTCCCTGGTCTCTGGTCCCTGGTCCCTGGTCCCTGGTCCCTGGTCTCTGGTCCCTGGTCCCTGGTCCCTGGTCCCTGGTCCCTGGTCTCTGGTCCCTGGTCCCTGGTCCCTGGTCCCTGGTCCCTGGTCCCTGGTCCCTGGTCTCTGGTCCCAGTTTCTGGAGCAAACAAGGAGCACTGCCCAGCTGCCCTCTGTCCCTGTCTGCTCTGAAACTGTAGAGATCTCTGCTGCTTCTGAGACGCCACAAGCAGCCATGACAAACACGCTTCCACTTCCTCTACGATCAGGAGGCTTACGGTTTTATTGTTTTGTCATGGATGACTAGAAGCTAGGAGGTACAGTACCTTTCACCACAACACGGGACAGCATGGGCAGCCTTGTCTGGTTTGCAAAGTTTAAAAAAAAAGTTTTTTTTAAGAGTTTTACTGTTTGCATGTTACATTCTCTGGAACGGCATGGGCATGTTATTGGGTGTTGAAATAGTGTTAAGAAATACATGAACGTTGTTGTGTCCTTACGCCAGGTCACGGAAAAAAATATCAAATAACATTTAATTTCAATTTCAGTTTTGGCTCTGGGAAACATACTTTAGAAGGGCACTTCATCCCTATCACCTTGGATTCCAAATCCAGTGTCCTCCCAAAAACTAGACTTAGACACTCCAGCATTGGGGTCCCAGATTTGGCAAGTGCAGTGGCCAGGAATGCATGCATAAAGCACTTTGATACCATATCATGTGTCCAGGAAATGAGAATCAGAGGTTCTTCAGGAAGAAGGGATGGACGGAATCAGTGCTCAGACCATATCGACAGAGTGCAGGACAAATATTCCCATAATTTAATTCTAATGCCTTAGCAGCTGCTCCCAGCCAACGGCTTGCTTGGCGTGTGAAAAGAGAAAGGGCTGCTGGGAAAACAACAGTGCTTTGGCTAGACACGGGTCCTGCTGCCATTTGTAGCCAGTGAACGAATCTGACAGCACCAAGGTCTAGAGATAGGATGCAGAACCACAATCCCCACCAGGAATACAGTGAAGATATGGTGTAGTACAGTATATGGCCTCTATAAGATCTCCTGGCATACATACTGTATTCACACATGATACCATACCTCTGATAGATCCACTCAGGATTCATATAAGCCTGGGAGGGATGGATCTTCTTGAAGCAACTCAAGACTTTACCTCACATCCTCAAAATTACATGGTTGCTTCTAGAAGGCTCATTAGATACAGTATATATAGTTTTAATCAGTAGAATCCCTCACATTCCAGGGTTCGATCAGTCAAGATCTAAATAAGAAGGATTGAGATGAATCGATCGATCTATCTATCTATCTATCTATCTATCTATCTATCTATCTATCTATCTATCTACTGTATCTATGTATCTATCTATCTATATATCTATCTATCTATCTATCTATCTATATATCTAACTATGGAATCTCATTGAACTTTTCTCCCTCATCCTACTGCCCCTGTTTACATTACCTCTCCAGACGAGATGACTACTGCATGTCAAGGCTCTGTGTACTCTGGCTTCCACCAATGGACAAAAATACTTTTAGTTTCACCCCAACAATATCATGCATGCTGCCAGGAAAAATATCTAGATACCCCATAGCTATTTGTGAATACAAGAGAGACCCCAACTCTAATGCTATTGTTTGAAAGCCTCCCGCCTGTCTCTGCCACTTTCCCACTCATTCCAGTGCTTGTCTCAGCACTGTAATTGACATCGGGATGGGATTTATGATCTCAATAAACTTTGGAGATCCAAGTCCTTGAGAATGCCTGATGTTATTGTTGGTGAGGTCAAAACCGGTTGTGAAACCAATGACAATTGTCCCCACAGTCCATGGTGTAATGAACTACAGTATGCAGTTTTACTGTGGTTCGTAGTGGGAAAATATTACACATTTGTTATGATATGAAGGTCTCTGGTCATGTGAAAGAGTTCTTTGATGATCTCTTCGGGGAGAGAGTGAGAAGAGTAAAATGAAAGCTTGACAGTTTCACTACTCATCAAACCAGTTGTATCTCTGCAGGTTTCTTTACTTGGGCTCCAAGTGCTGTTACTGGCTGAAACTCCCTTTCAGAGGATGAGCCTAGATAAACATTCCACAGAGTTAGCACCTGACAAAAGAGAGAATTAACTTCAGTAAACAAATAAGCAAGGCTATCATTTGGACCATATTCTGGAGCTCTGTAATAAAAATGCTTCCATCAGTCAAACTGCCTATCCATGCTCTCTGCCTGATATAAATCAGATGGTGAAAAATTCCACCTGGCGCTGTTAATAAGCATCTTCTCCTCCTGAACTCTGCATTATACAAAGATCAAACAATTCTCCCACATTCTTGGCGATATCCTAGTGCGTGCCAACGCAAAATTACACAGAGCCGAAAAATACACACCCTACATTTCTCTTATGATGGGCTTCTTCTGTTTTTTCATGAGAATTTAGCTTTTGCTTTGACATTTGGGGCAAGACCATTTAAGATGATTTCCTAGATAGCTATAATACCTTTTTGAGGAACACCCAGAAGAGATAGTTTGGATAGTTTGAAGCTTTTGTCAAGGACTGTGGGCCCATGTCCTCAGAGAGAAAAGGATCCTGAACGTCATTGTGCGTGTGGATTCACACAGATAAAACAGCATGTTGGGGACAGGACATGCAACAATAGAGCAAGATGAGAGAGGTGTAAAGGTGAAACAACAGAGGCCTTTGCTTTGGCTATGCCACACTTATCTGGCACAGCATCAACAGCACAAACAAATGGCTCTGTATGTGAGGGCTCAATTTCCTCACGTTTCTTTCAGTGGCACTCATTCTCCTTGTTAAAGGGCTCATATTAGAAAAGAACCTTGAAGAGGACAATATTAGCGAAATAGATAGGGGCTGCTCTTAAATGTGTGTGTTGTGGACTGTTTCTGCTGTCATGGAAACAGTTTGGTTCAGTTTAGGGTTCTATAAAACCAACAAGAAAAGTAAAGACTTACTGTAAACAAAAGACTGTGCTCAGTTCATTTGATCACATCTTTGTCACTCCACAATGTTTGTTTGCAAAAAAAAAAAACAGGATCCCGGCATTCAAAAACGGTGGTTCCAAATAGCAAGCTAATGTGTCTAGAACGTCTGATGTTATTGGCTCCAGCATGTTCCAGTCCTGATGTCTTTGCTGTTTCTTTCATCTCTCCATCCAGTCCTTTCTCAAAGGTCTCCACAAGGGTTTTTCCTGCACAGAGCCCCCTAAAGAGGTTTTTGCCAGTGCCAAAGGAAAATCAGAAGCAATAAAATGATACGAATTGGGAATACAAATAACTATTCAAATCCTCTCCTCTGCCCATTCAACCCGTCTTTCTTGCAATTTCTGTGGTTTGAACCAATAGTCATCGAGCTAATAGGCAGGTTATCAGTATAGGCCTATCTTCAACATGTTGGTTTCATATCTATGGATCCATTTCGTGTCACATCAGAGATTTCCCACGGTTGTGAAGACAGCGTCTTATTGCATTACCTTACATTAGATTACATTACGTTACATTACAGTGAATTAGCAGACACTTTTATCCAAAGTGACTTACAATAATTGAATTTAACATAGGAAGGGGCAGCGAATCTGCTGTCCTGATATCAGTGAGCAGTTCGTTCCACCACTGCGGGGCCAGGATAAAGAGCCGTGACCGTGCCAATCGACCACAGGTGCCTCGGAGTGATGGGGCAACCCCTCGCCCCGAGGTAGCAGAGCGTAGCGGTCGGGGGGGGGTGTAGGGCTTGACCATGGTGTGGAGGTAGGAGGGAGCGGTTCCTTTCATTGCCCTGGAGGCTAGTACCAGAGCTTTCAACTGGATGCGAGCTGCTCCTGGGACCCAGTGAGAGCGGAGCTTGTTGAAAGGCAGCCACAGAGACAATGTCACAAAGGTTTGTGCAGGGCAGCAAGATTCAAGATTATTTTATTCATCCATGTAATGTTAATGTACAGTGTACAGTCACAGTAAAATGTTGATGCCGGCTTCAAGATTATGCTACAGATAAACTCTAATATTAAATTCCAAATTACAATTATACAACGGGTAGTTCAGGTCTCTGATTGGCTGGAAGCCATTGTAAAATACTCTGTAACCACACACCCGTTGTAAAATACTCTGTGACCACACACCTGTAACCGCATAACAAATATTTTAAGTATTAATGCGTCGCCAATCCTGTTAACATTTCAAAACATCTGAACATTAATTCAATGCTATTACCTAGCTTTCCATCCTTGCGTAGCTAATGTGGCAACATTATGAGAGATGTTAACATTATATCCCCCAAAATGGCAGACCCCGTACAGAACCTAGTCCACGGTCATGGACGATGAAAGATATGGCAGCTCTGCCCAATGGGTTATTTAATCAGTTATCATCTGTGTATGTATAAAATGATCTAATAGCTAGTCTCATTAATCTCCAGTCGACATTCAGTGTATCCTAGCCATGGATGGATCCAAGCTAGATTGCGCAGGTCAGAGGGGCTGGGAGACAGAGGAGGCAGGCCACATACATTTTCTTCAGGAAATGTACATTTATTGTTATTAATAAAAGCTTCCACAAGTGTTACAAAAGTGATACTTTGGAGTGTGGACACTATTTCATTTCATGTTTGAGAAGCATAGTAGCCATGAGACCAGGCTGATATGGTTGACGTAGTAGCTAAATAATAATCAGCACACGTGAATAGATATTGCCATATCGGTTCTCTACCCCTGCTTTCGCCACTACAGTGAAGGTGCAGCCAAAGAGTGTTACAAACTGTCTGTATGTATAAAGCAGTGAGGAAAAATATTGTAGACTGAATTGACAGGACAAAACACTGGTACAGTACAAGTAAGATAATGTTTGATTTACTCCAAGTTTAGTACATGCAGTAATATTTGGATTGCTTGCTTAATTAGAATGCATCCCTGTAAGTCATAAGGACCAATTAATTTCTGTCACATCTTCTTATGGTAACTGGCAGACAGGTCAAAATGGTTCTACTGAGCTCAGTGCAGTGCTAAATTGGGTGTCATGAACAGATGGTGGATTCCCCATCTTGAATTGTGGTACCATATGGGTGTTAAAATCATTGAAATTCAGACACCCATAAAACATGTGAAACTCCATAAATCTTTCCTGTATAGTCTGGATACATCATATATTAGGAAAAAATAACTAAATGTGATGTCTATATTTCAGCCATAAGCCTTGAATTCGAGGTTGTTTTGAAAAGAAAGCGCCTACTGTATGAGGGTAAATGATGGCCTACTCTGGATGTTTTCTGAAGTGGCAACACAATGAGCAATTATGTACAATAGAATGAACATGTCTCTGGTTATTTTAACATCAATAGGTTTCAGAGGAAGTCCCCAGAGGTTTACTCAAAATGTGTTCTCAACGGTTCAGAGAGGCAGGGTTTATCCAGATGCAGTGCTTGAGGAGGAGCCATCTCCCCCACTCACAATGGTGAAAAGTCTGTTCCATCAAAAGAGTTTCCAAACGGATATCCCTTAAGCATAGATGCCCTTAGCCTCTCTAAGAGGAATCTCTCAGTGGGTGATTACACCCACTGCATCATATCCATGTAGTTGGAAATCACCATGATAAAAGCATCATCCTCATGAACACACTCAATTGTCCTATATGAAGGTCCTCAAGCTTTAAATGGGGGCTTTGAGAAGTGTCCGAGACTGGAGTGGGATATGAAAGACTGGAGTGAGATATGAAAGACTGGAGTGGGATATGAAAGGCTTGCATTGACATGATTGAACTGTTTCTCGTTGTGAAGTGGTTTTCTCTACAGTGTAGTGGTCCTATAAGGAGACAGGCAGAGAGGCCTCATTCACAATGCAGGCAGACCATACACACACTCCAACCCAGACCGAAGGCCCTGCGTCAGTCAACATCGGACCCTCATACAGGACCCCTCACTTATATGGGAGATGTTTGGGGTGGGGGGGGGATTTGAGGGTCTTTTTCAAGGAGGAACGGCAGGACAATGTTGCACTATAGAGCTGTGAGGGTGTAGTATGGAGGCGGATAGGAGATATTGCATTTGATTTAAATGTGGGTGTGTTTGGAAGCGTATTTTGGACAATGGTGTACATGTACAATGTATTTTTTGTTTGTATTTCCTTAACCAAACCATTACATCACAATAAGCACCTCTGTATTGAAGTATCATGTGTACTGTACAACAAAGTTGTTGTTTTTTTTACCTGCTACAGTATTCCACAGTTTGGTCATCTAGAGATTTTATCTGGAATCGACAATGGAGGTTTGTTTCAGTGTCTCACTGGTCTTAGAAAACAAAACCTATCATTTAGTCAGGAGAAGGAGGAAGGAGGAGTGGAGACTTTAGACCGAGGGCCCTTCAGAGGAAGTGATTGATTGGAGTTAACCCTGTCAAAGCCAGGGTTATGGATCAGTGCAAAGGGGACTTAAATCATTTCCAAATGTTCACTAAGTACCACACTTAGATGGGGCTGATACAACTCCTTTTTTCTTCTCTTGTCGCTGTTGTTTTTAACTGTCTTCATCCAGTCCTTGCTCCTGGGTATCCTTCGGATAGCTTTCTCTGGAGGCATACAAATCCTGTTATATGCTTACTGAAGACAACAGTGCCCTCCTTTGCTAGTATGAAGCAAGGACATTAGGGTGACTTGGCCATGCACTGCCTGGCATACTAAACACCTACTGTAGGCAAAATTTCAAAACACTTATTCGAAGAACAAATATTAAGAGCAAGTACTCATGAGGTACAGTACCGTGGCTTGTCTTTCAGACGTGTGAGGTTACATGAGACACGTGTGTGTGTGTGTGTGTGTGTGTGTGTGTGTGTGTGTGTGTGTGTGTGTGTGTGTGTGTGTGCGCGCGTGTGTGAAAGAGAGAGAGAGAGCTGTGACATTCTTTCTGGTGTGTTCAGTTGCTAGTCTGGCCTGTTGTCTGTGTCATCAGCCTGGGTGTGTGTGATTAACTAGGTTGCAGGGAATACACCACAGGCCTCTTGTTAGTCCCACTGCAGCGGGACAAAGACAGCATTCTATTTAGAGGTTGTAGCACGCCCCGGTGACTTGCTCTAAAACAGTGAGTTTAAGTGTCCAGATAGCCCATTCGATTGGCGTGTTAAGCCGTTAAAAATAATGAGCTTTTTTCCCCTTGTGGAACTACCATTATTATCATGTATCTAGCTTCCTCTCACACAAAGGACTGGTCACAGGTATGTCTGGCCTTTATTCCATTCATTCTAACTACATGGACCATGTCAACATTTTCCAGACTGTTTAACTGCCCAAGAGGCTTAACTATTGGAAACATTTTTCCACAAAAAGCATTACTCCCAGTCATAAATTTGTATTATATTTAAAATGGGTTTCAACATTTTGTTTTACAGGCCTACTTGATTAGACCATTTTATTTCATTGAATATTTGTTTTTTTTTATCCAAATGTACAAGCAGAGCATAACTGAAATGACCCATACACTATAGCCACTTATATCTCACTGGAGTGCCAGTTCAATGTTCCCCGTCTTCAAACTAGATACAGGTATCATGGGGGGCAGGAAGTGAAACAGGTCACTTTAAATATCTGGGAACAATTATTGACAATAAACTCACCTTTCAGACCAGTGCAGACTACATTTATAAAAACGCAAGGCAGCGACCGCAAGGATCTATCCTCTAAACTAAACTAAACTAAACTAAACTAAACTAAACTAAACTAAACTAAACTAAACTAAACTAAACTAAACTAAACTAAACTAATCTAATCTAAACTAAACTAAACTAAACTAAACTAAACTAAACTAAACTAAACTAAACTAATCTAAACTAAACTAAACTAATCTAATCTAAACTAAAGTAAACTAAACTAAACTAAACTAAACTAAACTAATCTAATCTAATCTAATCTAATCTAATCTAATCTAATCTAATCTAATCTAAACTAAACCAAACTAATCTAAACTAAACTAAACTAAACTAAACTAAACTAAACTAAATTAAACTAAACAAAATTAAACTAAACAAAACTAATCTAAACTAAACTAAACTAATCTAAACTAAACTAAACTAAACTAAACTAAACTAAACTAAACTAAACTAAACTAAACTAAACTAAACTAAACTAAACTAAACTAAACTAAACTAAACTAAATTAAACTAAACTAAACTAAACTAAACTAAACTAAGGAGCTTCAATGCCAGCAAACATACGGTGACCATGGTCTACAGGTCACTCACTGAGAGTGTCCTCACCTTCCAAGCTGACTCAGGTGATCAACCAGGCCAGCAAGATCATTAGTGATAACGACAAACATCTGCAACTCCAGAGCCTATACAATCTGTCCATAACCAAAAAGGCACTCCAGGTCTACTGTATAATGAGCCTAACCAGCTCTTCACTCATCACTCCAGCTGTTGCCATCTGGCTGGAGACTCCAGATCCCACAAGCCAGGAAAAGAGGGTACAAGAAATAATGTGTGTTCTCTGCTGTAGCCATTCTAAACAGGGACATAATAAAATACTCCCCCCCCCGCACACACACACAGCCTATGAGCACTGCTGCTGCTGAAAATATATGCTATGTATTTAAGTTGCGTTTTGCTGTCTGTTTTATACTGTGTTGCCAGAGTGCCGATGGCAAAATTCCATTTCATGTAAATTGAATGGACAATAAAAGTTTTCTCATCTTATCTAACCAGCATAGAGTCATAAAACTAAGATCCCAGAGCAAATGTGAAAATCCCCTCATGGTCTGGTGCTTGTGTTGTGTGTTCTGTGAGCCCTAATGTGTGATTTACACTACAGTCACACATTCACAGATCAATCAGTATCAGAGAGGCGGCCGGTGGATTTTCTATTGGACCACATGTACACACAGGCTGTCGACACATTCCCCTGAACCCCAGGGGTAGTAGGCCACTGAAGGCCCCCCCACATCGCCCCTGTTTGGACCATGCTAGTTCTGATACCATGTCATGTGACACAGTCGCATGCTTGGGATTGGACGAGAGCTGGAATCCCCCATTCCATCCCATGCAGCTGTTACAAATTGACACTTAAGACGTCTGTAGCGCAATAGCTAAAAATGACCTAATTCGGTCTCACTCAGTTACAGTCAATATTGATACAACTCCCTCCAAAAACTCTGACTACATACAGTATCTGATAGCACAGCAGAGTGCATCTGATAACACAGTAGAATACCCTACATGGGTCCTGCAAAAGGCTTCAAGCCCCAAAATAACCCAGTTGGCATTGGAGATGTGCAAATCCTGCCTGGTTTCAATAGATTGGGATATGATCACTGTCTGTCAGGAGCTGTCTGTGATGGCTGCCGCAGCGCTGCTATACCATACACTGACATAGGCTACTGCATAGGAGGACCACACAACACAATAACAAACCAGGATTTAAAGTGAAGATATGATCATTGTGGATTTGCCTCCACTGATAATCAGTTCCAGTCCAGTATGCTCCCAGGTCACAGAACACAGCACAATGCTGCGCAACAGCTGTTTTCAGAACGGAAGAGAGAAAGAGAGAGAGAAATGAAGGAAATGTGTTCACCTCGTATGACCTGTTAGGCCTATGTCAAAGCTGATATATAACTTGATAATATCACTAATTCACTTTATCATACGGTGGAGAAGGCCATAATTACATGATACCAATCAGACAATTGATGCATTTGATTACTAGGTTCAGACTGAATACTGTTAGGCATAATGAACATGTGTTTCTTCTCATATGCCCCAAAGATCAACTATGAAAAGTACTGTACCGACTTACTTCATATGATGCTCCATTGCCATCTTGTGGCCTGCAGTGGAAGCGCAACATAGAACTGGTCTATTTACTTTATGAGCCTGAAACAGGTCGTTATTGTATGTTTGTTACATGTTGTACATTTTATAACATACAAAATAATGATAAAATAAAAAAGCTGCTCTGTGTACAGTACAAAATCAAGAACATTTGCAGTTCCTGTAAGACATTTTAGTTTGTGGAGCGGATGAGATTTTGATGAAACTTCAAGAGTGAGCCTTTTTGAGGTCTCTTTTCCTGTAGAAAAGATTTAAAGCATGCCATTCTGTCTGCATTATTGTATAACATTATACTGTATGTTATAGCTTTACTTGCACATTGTTGGAGATTGGAAATGTTTGTCAGTGCTACATCAAAGACATCATCCAGTCCTACCTTGTAAATGTTATTCTTCCTTTGAAAGGAAAGTTGAGTGTAACTCTCCTCTAATCCAGTGGGGGGCAGTGTTTAATCAATTCAATTCAAGGGTCTTTAATGGCATGGGAAACATACTGTATGTTTACATTGCCAAACTAAGTGAAAAAAAACAAGTAAATGAAAACAAAACAGAACAATAACAGAAACAAAAAATGTTAACAGTACACTAAAAAAGGCAGTAAAATATGTTACTATTACGTGTGTACTCATACACTAGTGCTTGCTTATTCAACAATGTGCAAATACTGTACTTGAAGTATGGAGGGTAAGGGTAAAGATAAGTGGGAACAGGATGTAAACCTTACCCTTAAATGAGTTTTAAAGAAAGAGAGGTATTTAAAATGATACATTGCTAGTCAACAATGTGCAAATAGTTGAAGTACAAAGGGCAGAGATGTTGTACCGTATCCAACTCAAGCCTTCTCAGTGTCTCAAGGGAAAAGAAGCAAAGGCCAACTTTGATTGGAGTTGATGTTCTACAGTACTTGGGGCCCCTTGAGGCCGTTTCCCCTGTAAAACACTTGTGTTTGGAATTACTTTATTGTGTGGTCAAAAAGAAATCTGTCCATACATGCCGTACACTTTAATATCTGTCATCTGTATGAATCAATATGGAACCCCTCAGTCCTGGAACAGTGGTCCCAGCCCTGACATGCTTTGAACCAGACTGCTGCAGTGAATAAGATATGGTGTGTAGTGGAATTTCACATTAAGGAACTAGACGGGAAGTTTCCTTAAAGTAGAAGGTTTTTCATGGCTAACATCAATCGTGAGTGGCTTTTATGAGGATCTTCGGTGCGGGTCTGTGCTTTTCAACACAGTCATTAGGGATGTATGTTCCATCACACCAGAGCCCAACAAAAATCATCTGACTTCCTCATATAACTTATAGGAGATTCAATGTTCACTTGGCTTGGCTTGACTGGAAAACACTTCAAGCACGGCTTGACTGGAAAACAGCTTTAGGATTATTGTTGTGATATAAGCCATTTCTAAATTTGAAAATGTTTAGCCTTTTAAGGAGTCAATGTAATAGTTTTTTTGCACTGGCACAGAATCAAAGTAGTTCTTCGGCGATTATGGTATCTGGTTTCATTTAATGTACAAAGCTATCACTGTGCAATGAGCCTTGCAAAAGTGTCTGGTACCTAAACAGCCCACCTAGCTGTGCCTTCATTACCAAGTCATTCTCAGTGATATAATTAGTTGGAACTGCAAAGCATTCCTTTTAGAAGGTTCCCAAAGACTATTGGAAACATGCCTTATTCTTTGATTTTGACATAACAATTTGGTGAGTCATTGGTTGAGCTGACAGCTCCAGCTGCGGGTCCAACACCCTGTGTGCTGTGTGTTTTTAGAGAGGCACTGGCCATTCTCCGTGTTTATGCGTCTCTGAGTGGAAATATACTTAAAGACATGTTGTGGAAATGCCACCTGCACCAGTAAATGGATCCACATGGACTCATAAGCAAGCTAACACACGTACTGAGCCAAACATAACTCTGACACTCATTATTAACCAAAGGCTGCTCTGTGGTCAAGCGAAGGGACACTGATGTGGTAATCATACTGTATGTAGTCATTAAACACATATGAAACCACGGTTGTTTTCATGCCTCCTCAAGGCTTTGACCGTGTAGATGGATTGTACGGTATGGATGCTGCCTATACCCTCAGAAGGAAGATTCTTTCAAAGGGCTCTTCAGATATCAATGTGGGAAAATAACTTTTTCTGGATCCTGGTAGAATAACCTGTAATTGGTGAAATGGTTCAACTGGAACCTTTGCCACCATGGGGTAGAGCGGGTCGTCCAATGATCGTGGGGTCGGCGGTTCGAATCCCAGCTCCTCCTGTCTACATGTCGATGTGTTCTTGAGCAAGACATTGAACCCAAATTGCTCCCAATGAGCTTGTCAACCGGGGAACCTAAAGGTTCTAGACAGCTTTTTGACACGGTTCTGCAACAGGTTCAAGACAGCTTTTTCACACAGTTCTCGGTTGTATAGATTATATACTGTACACTTTCACACCTGTTAAGTAGTAAATAGTCTAAATAGGATATAATGATGGTAAAACATTTGAACAAAGTCAGTATATTCGAAAAGCATTATTTATTTATTTTTATTGTTGCTTATTTTACAGTGTTAGTAGAGTAGCAATACCTACAATATTGGTACAATTAGTTACCATAGCACCAGAATCATTCATTTTTTTCACAGGCTACATACCGTACTGTACATACTTAAGGTACATATGATTTTTAAAAACATCTTTGGATAATACATAGCAAACAAGCACCTTTTTATTCAGTACCAATGCCCATTTGATTTTCAACACAGCGTTTACATTTCAAGTATGGATATTAAAAAATACACATATAGCATAAGTTACAAATCTTAACTGTTATATATTTTTTAAATGATTATTTTTTCTACAAAATCTATGGCACATAGTGCATCAAGTTTTCTTTAAATTTCTGATACAGACCTCATAGTACAAATTGCCTATCAAAGAAGAATGATAGCCAAAGGTTTTCTAGCTGCTCATTGACTTTTGTAAGGGGTTTTCGTCCATTCCTCAAATCAAAAGCATTGGTAGCTGCATTGTCTGACAAGTTCTAATCTGCATCTAAGATATTTTGGTTAAAGCTTAACATCAGAGTTCCAGCTGACAGAGTTGCCAGGTCTGCCCAGTTAGTTAGTGGTCATATTGAGCCCTATCGTCTAATAATAGGACTCCTTCAGGGTGGATGTCCTCATGTAAGGACATGACTGAAATATCAGACAACCCTGCAGCTTGTTCTTCAGCTACATTAATAAGACCGTGCTCAGAAAGTTAGTATGGGCATCATGCAAGCGTACATTTACACAAAGCTTGAAGGCCAAACCTTTCAAGTTCAAATGTACAGTATTCAGGCCCTGGCGAAGCTATCTTCAGCTCACATGCCAGTGTCTTCCTTCTTAAGATTAGAGGTAATTCCAGTATTTCAAAAGCACCATTCCAAGGTTCTCTTTCAGGTTAGTGGTTACACACTCTACAAATGGTAATACTTATTTCAGCAACAAACAGTAAAACAAACAATGGCGTGTCCATTGGTAGTAGTCATTGTCTCTTAACATTGAACATATCTACATATCATTACAGAATAAATATGGTCAAACATAAATATCTTACAACACATATCCCAGGTGTGTATGGATGTTTTTGTGAGAGGTAGGGTCGCAGTGGTCGCAGCACCTATCGAACAAACACGTGGTGTGGAAGGATGACCTCACACCTGTGCCAGACTACAGTGAAACAGAATGAGAACTTGAGTTCACCTTTGATCTAGATTACACGAAAAAGCATGCATGAGCAATTACAACTGTGATTCAAAAACAAAATAATACAAAGCAAACTATTTCCCCCATAGTGGATGAGGGCGTATTGTTTT